>NC_143569.1:103002500-103302500 GCF_054136105.1 Typopeltis vanoorti
TTGTAAATAAGTGACGTTATTGTTCTGAATGGAAAAGGGAGATATATTAGTGGATAAGAAATCGTGTCATGATTGGTGGGACACTTCTGACAAGATCAAGATCAAGATAAGATAAGGAATCGTGACGTGAATGGTTGATAAGAAGATGATGTCATTGTGGGCATGACGTCATGAGATTAGAATTTCCCTGGGGGCATATGTGTGTGTGACATCACGTTGTTTGTTTTGTTCGTGTATGGACTTATGGGTGATGATTAGAGATAAGGAATCGTGTCGTGATTAGTGTTGAACTTCTGACAAGATCAAGATCAAGATAAGAAAAGGAATCATGACATGGGTGTGTGTTGTTATGCGATGTAGATAAGTGACGTCATTTGTTAGTTGTAAATAAATGATGTTATTGATATGAATGGAAAGGATTATATTAGTGGATAAGGAGCCGTGTCGGAATTGGCGGGACAATTCTGACAAGATCAAGATCAAGATAAGATAAGGAATCAGCTGTCAGTGAAATCACGTTGTGTGTTTGGTGATATTTAGAGATAATAATCGTTTAGTTATGTGTTTGGAAATTTCTGGGGAATATATGTCTGTGATATCACATGGTGTTTTGGTTTGGCTATGGAATTGTGAGTGATGTTTTTGAGATAAGATATCTTGGAATTTTCTCAGGGTGACACACATCTGTCATTGTCGTTATGTTTTGTCTTTGGTTGTCTATAGATGGGAATACTAATTTTCCAGTACATTTTGGGGTATTTCTTTCCTGTTAAAGGGTGGGAATTCTTAGAGAAAGTCCTGATGGAGGCAGTGTTTCGAGCTTTTTTAAATAATTTAATTATATACTGGTTTCAAATGCAGCAGCAAATGAAAGCTTAGGAAAGACCACAAAATTCAATAAAAGAAAAAAACTGAAGATCTGGGATGATACAATCAAAGAAATAATCAAAAAGAAAAAAGAAGCCTATCACCAATGGTTAAGCAGTAAAAGATTAGAAGATGAAATAGAATATAAAAGAATAAGAGCCATAGCTAAAAGAGAAGTCAGTAAAAGACAGAGAATCATAGAATAAATTTGTTTCTAATTTAGAACATGATTAATATAAAATAAGATAAAATATATAAAATAAGATATATAAAATAAGACCCAATGTATATAAGATTTTGAAACACCTAAATGCAGATACCAAAGAAAACATAAAATTAAACACTGAATTGAAATTAGAAGAATTTCTAAATTACTACACAGAACTGTGGACAGACAAATATTTTAAAACAGACAACTGGCAAACAATTAGCGAAAATGAAAAGGAAATAAATGAAGAAGAATTAGAAATCAGCCTGAAAGGAACAAGAAACGGAAAATCACCTGGAGAAGATAAACTAGGTTCAGAACTATATACATACGCAGGAACAAGATTCAAAGAAAGATTCTTATTATTTTTAAATAAAATTTACTCAACTGGTATCCCCCCAATAGAATGGAAAAAAGCAATTGTGATTCCTATCTTCAAGAAAGGTAATAGAGATGACCCTAAAACCTATAGAGGTATCAGTATACTAAATTCCTGTTACAAAATATATAGCAGAATCTTAAATAACAAACTAATGAAATATTACGAAAACTTTATTCTAGAGGTACAGAATGGATTTAGAAAAGGACGATCATGTATAAACCCAGCCTTTTGCCTAAAATTAATAAGAGAGAAAAGAAGAGAATATAATTTAGAAACACATATTGCATTTATTGACTTCGAAAAAGCATTTGAAAAAGTTAAAAGAAACATATTATTCAACATGTTAAAAGAAAGACAAATACCAAATAATATCCTAAAAGCTATCACAAGTATATATGAAAATAATCAAATACAAATAAGATTAAATCACGAGCTATCATATACAAGAGAGATAAACCAAGAGGTCAGACAGGGATGTCCCCTCTCAGCAACTCTTTTTAATATCTACTTAAATGAAATAATAATAAAATGGAGTAAAAATTTACATCAAGGAATTAAACTCTCACCTACAGTTAACTTAAACACTCTCCTCTTTGCAGACGACCAAATAATAATTACAAATTCTGAAGATAACTTACAGAAAGCTTTTTTAAATCTAAATGAGATATCCAAAGATTATGGTATGATAATATCAACGGAAAAATCAAAAACGATGGCCTTTAAAGGACAAGATCCAGCAAGAACTAAAATAGTAATGGATAACAAGATCTTAGAACAGGTGAATTCATTTAACTACCTAGGATGTATGATCACATATTAAAAATGAAAAAGATATAAACGTAAAAATTGCAAATATTTAAAAATAACAGGTGTAATTAACTCTATATTTAAACCAAACCTAGTTCAAAAACAAACCAAGCTAAAAGTATACAATACATTAGCCTTACCGGAATTAATGTATGGAAGCGAAATCTGGACAATAAAACAAAGAGACGAACAAAGATTAACAACAGCAGAAATGAAGTTTATGAGAAAAACTGCAAAGTATACCCTATTTGATCACAAAAGAAACGAAGATATTATGAAAGAATTAAACCAGGAACCAGTAATAGAAAAAATAAAAAAATATAAACATAAATGGATGGAACACGTTCAAAGAATGAAAACAGAAAGATTACCAAAACAAGCCTTAAAGTATACAAGCCATTAGGAAAAAGAAAACCAGGACGCCCTCTTAAACAATTCAACGATGACTTCTAAGGCCGCCGAACAGGCCATGCTAGGCCTAAATCCTTGATACGTATGATGATGATGATGATGATATACTGGTGTCCCTTAAACACACACTTTTTTCCCATAGCTCAGCCGTATTTTCTTCTATATTCATATTTTATTTCAAATTCATATTTTATTCATAATTCATCCGAATATTTTGATTTGTTTAAAATTAACATCTTAAAGTTCAATAAATAAATAAATAAATAAACAAATCGTGTGTGAATTCACGGTGATTTCAAAAGCGAGCTTACTTAAAGATACGTTTTAGGAAAAAAATAAAATTAGAAAAAATTAAAAATATGAAAACGGGTTTTTTTATTTATTTTCCCTAAAAAGTGATCAGTATCAGTTAGAGGTGACATCACCGTTAATGAGTTCAAGGCAAGGTATAATAGATACTGTGTCAATGTCAAATAGTTGTTCTTGACATGATATTAGGGCCTCCCTCGATGAGTCTGTCGACTCCTTGGAGTTGCCCGGAACAACAACCACAACAATAATAATAATTTTGAAATGCCATAGAGACACCAGCATATAATTAAATTATTCAGAAAAGCTCGAAATACTGTCGCCGTGTAAACTTAAAAGAACAAACAGTGTCATTTATGTGTTATGTATGTTTAAGTAAGATCACTTTTGAAATTACCGTGAATTCACACACAATTTGTTTATTTATTTATTGAACTTTATGATGTTAATTTTAAACAAATCAAAATATTCAGATGAATTTTGAATAAAATATAAATTTGAATTGGGATATGAATATAGAAGAAAATACGGCTGAGTTATGGAAAAAAAAAGTGTATGTTTAAGGGACACCAGTATATAATTAAATTATTCAGAAAAGCTCGAAACACTGCCGCCATCACGACTTTCTCTAAGAATTTCCACCCTTTAACTGGAAAGAAATACCCTAAAATGTATTGGACAATTAGTAAAGCCATCTATAGACAACCAAAGACAAAACATGACGACAATGATGGATGAGTGTCACCCTGGGAAAATTCCAAGATATCTTATCTCAAAAACATCGCCCACAATTCCATAGCCAAACCCAAACTCCATGTGATATCCCAGCAATTTCCAAACACATAACATCACGAATCTTATCTCTAAATATCACCAAACATACCACGTGATGTCCCTGACAGCCAAGGGTTCAGCAAAATTCCAAACGTTCAAAACTATATAATAACAAACATTCACGTCACGATTCCTTATCTTATCTTGATCTTGATCTTGTCAGAAGTGTCCCACCAATGACGACACGATTCCTGATCCACTAATATATCTCCCTTTTCCATTCAGAACAATAACGTCACTTATTTACAACTAACAAATGATGTCACTTTTCTTCATCTGATAACAAAAAAATTCACGTCACGATTCCTTATCTTATCTTGATCTTGATCTTGTCAGAAGTGTCCCACCAATCACGACACGACTCCTTATACACTAATATCATCCTTTCCATTCAAAACAATAACGTCACTTATTTATAACTAACAAATGACATCACTTATTTACAACTAACAAATGACGTCACTTATCTACATCTCATAACAGCACACACCCACGTCACGATTCCTTATTTTATCTTGATCTTGATGTTGTCAGAAGTTCACGACCAATCACGACACGATTCCTTATCTGTAATCATCACCCATAATTCCATACGCGAATAAAACAAACAACGTGACGTCACACATATGCCTCCAGGGAAATTCCAATCTCATGACGTCACGCCCATAATGATGTCATCTTCTTATCAAGCAAGACGTCACGATTCCTTGTCTTATCTTGATCTTGATCTTGTTCAAACCGCCACCCATACTGCTGACATGGATGACCTGAAGCTATACGGAGAAGCACTCAGAGAAAGTGAGTCACCGCTCAATACGAAAGGTCTGATACAATCCGAATGTTCAGTGAAGACATTTAATTTGTTTGGACTTTGGACTTTAGAAATGTCCAACACTCTGCATAGTTCGAGAGAGAATAACAAGCAAGAAAGGAATAACACTTGCAGAAGAAAGGAAAATTTAAATCTTGCCACAGCACGAATCCTATAAATATCTAGGAATTCTTAAGGCAGACGTTATTTTATGTTCAGAAGTCAAAAAAAAAAAAAAATAGTGTCGAATATCTGAAGAGAGAGAGTTAAGAAAGTACTAAAGTCAAAGTCGTAAGGAGGCAACACTGTAATAGCAATCAATATACGGGCCATCCCTGTAATCAGATATACAGCGGGGATAATTGACTGGATACAAGCCGATTTTGAAGCACTAATTCGTAAAACACGAAAATTAATGAGAGTGAATCATGCGTTGCATCCACGCCGTGATGTAGTTCGGTTAAACATAGCCAGGAAATGTGCAGGACGTTCTATTTTGAACTGAAGCACAAATGTTGATTGAGTACATCAACAAAAGCTCTGAAAGATGTGAACTCAGCTTACTAGATTTGAATGTACTTGATTCAAAAAAGCAGTACAAAGACCAAAAAAAAAGGCAAAAAGATCAGAAGGTTTGAAAAATACAGTAACCATGATCTATATTTGAAAGATATTCAGGGAAAATTGACAGTCGCTTAACTTGGAAATGTTTTCAGTAGGTCAGCATCAAGTAAGAGACAGAAGGTCAGATACTTGCTGCTCAAGAAAGAACAAACACAAAGGACGAATGCAATAAAGGCGAAGATTGAGAAGATCTGTAACGATAGCAAATGCCGACTGTGCTATGCAGAGATAAAGATGAGAGAGTGGACAAACTAATTAATTCTTGCAGCAAGATTACTCATGCACACTATAAACAAAAGTATGATCGAGTAGCCAAAGCACTGCACTGAAGCTTGCCGAAGGTATGGTTTCTCAACTTGCAAAGCCTTTTGAGAACACACAGTTAGGAAAGTTATTGAAAATGAAAAGATATTATGTAGTAAAGATATTAGGTAGTAAAATTCAACAGATAGACATCTCGAACATAATACGACAGACATCACTGTAGAACAACAACATCGAAGAACAATAACATGTGCTGCTTACTGATATGTCAAAACCAGGGAATAGCCAAGTAGAAATAACAGTGCATGAAAATGCGACCAAGTATAGGATCTGGAGGTTGAAATTCATTGACTTTAGAGAAAGAAAGCAACATTTACAATTGTCATATGCGCACTATGAGCTACACCAAACACATTTATGAAACATCGGGAAAAGTTGAGACCGCGAGATATAATAATACGAAATATCTCCACTCCAACTGCACTTTTAGGGAATTCTCACATTTTTCGACGATATCGAGTGGATTCCTCGGTCTTTACATAAGGACGGAATTAGACTCATTTGTCAGTCAAAGATTTCATTGTTCTATTTCTTGTTTCCTGTTATTCTTTGAGTTAGAACTCTTTTAACTCAATAATAATATATTTTAACATTTTATTATTTCTCAGATAAATTACATACATTACATGAAGACAATTATGCATAACAAATACTTTCTCGTACATAAAGTTTTTTTTTAAATATTAATAATAACAATAACTGTTTACAACATATATTATTATAATATTCATAATGATGATTATTACAGATGGTTCTTTGCAATTTTTACACTCTATATATACAATATCAATGGATATAATCACTCTATATTGCATACGTTTGTTACAGTTATTACATACATTACATACATTTGATTACATATGATACATTACTTATATTTGTTTACATATGATACAATGCTTACCTTTATTTACATATGATACTTACTTTAGATACATTTGTTTACATATAATACATACATTACATACTTTAGTTTACATGTGATACGTACATTACATGCATTGGTTACATATGATACATCTTGGATGAGAACTAATTTCTCTGCTTTCATCCTTGAAGCTTATCTGAGGATGACACCGGTTGGTTATTATTTACTGTTTTCTTTTTTTTTTGCTGTGTTGGGAAGCTACGGATATAATTACGAAATTCGCACACGCACACACACGCACACGGGCACGCACGCACGCACGCACGCAATCACACAGTAACTTGGAATTTAATGACACGTCGGTGAACTGGAAGCCTGAACGAATATATTGTGTTTCATTAAGTTTGTATGGTATTTGGGGTGCGTGTTTCTTGTTCATATTATGTCCATAGAGCTCTTTTCAGGTTATTGTAGTTTGTAAAGTTTCTGTATTCAAAAGGTAATTTGTTTATCGTCTCTGGGATGTAGAAGTTTCGTGTGGCCTTTCCGTAGTGATTATTGTATTTATATGTGATATAATTAGTTGTCTGAGGTCTCGTTATGCGATATGTATTTCTGATTGTCCAGTAGTTGGCATCGAAATAATGTTTTAGCAAGCTGCATAGTAACATAAATGATGTCAGTGTTTTGTGTTCTGACATTGCAGTGTATATAAAGTCGTTATTGTCTCTTTGTACCCAAAAGATCGGTTTTGTCATTTTGTACTGTAGCGACATTAATCTATTTAATTTGTAGGGTGCTCAGAAAACATACGTTGTTATAGCGTATGTTAGTCTATTTTGGAATAGTGCTTTGTATATTAGTGTTTTTAGGCGTATGGGAACTATGCCTTTTAACCTGTAGAGTTTGCCACTTATTGTTCGGAGTTTGTTGTGTAGATGGTTTATATGGCTCTTCCAGTTCATATCTGCATCGAGGTAAATTCCAAGGTATCGTATTGTTTCAACCTGAGTGATTGTAGTGGTTTTGCTGTTCTGTGTGTTGTTTATGTTGGAAAGTGGATGTTGGATGGTTATATATTTGTTATCAAATGGTCGAGACAGTGGATTTCTGAATATCATTAATTTTGTCATTTCGGAGTTTAGGTGTATGGAGTTTTTCCTGAGCCAGTCTATGATCAGATTTATGTCATGTTGCATATTTGTTTGGTCAATGCTTGCGTTATTATGGATGGATATTATTGCTGTATCGTCTGCGTATTGGAATATCTTACCTTTAAGAGGTAGCTTATTAATATCGTGCGTGTAAATGTTGAATACAGTTGGGGAGAGTACAACTCTTTGTGGCACTCCACAGGTTACTGGTAGCTCTCTGCTTCGGTTTGATCCGATACGTGTGATATGCTTTCTATTTTGAATGTAGTTTGTAAACCACCTGTGAAGAGGCCCGTCTATTCCAACTTGCCTCAGCTTTTCTAACAAGGTTTGATGTGTGAGTGTATCGAATGCTTTAGTTAGATCAATAAAGACTACCATGGCAATTTTGTTTTTATCTAAGGCGGTATTAATTACGTCTGTAAAGTCTTCCAAGAGAGATGTTGTTCCCTTATTTTTCTGAAAACCATAATTGTGTTTTGGGGATAATATGAATGATCTCAGTTTATGCTGTTAGATTCTTCAGTATGATCCGCTCCATAATTTGATTGATAATTGGTAATGTTGCTATTGGTCTGTAATTGCTGATTAAATTTCTTTTTCCATGTTTGTATATGGGTGTGATTATGGCGGTATTTAGCATACTTGGTATCTGTCCTGTTTTAAATATTTTATTTATTAATTTTAGTAGGATAGGACTTAAACTAGTTGCATGTTGCTTTATATCTTTAGGTTTGATACCATCAATTCCTGCGCCTTTGTTTGGTTTGATTTACTGTATTGCAAAGAGAAGTTCTGCTTCTTTTATGGTTGGGAACCATAATGTCTGTTTTGATCGCGGTCCAAGTGGAGGGTCTCGTTTTGTGATTGGGGAAATATTTCTGTGAAGTTCTTGTAAGGAGTCTGCAAAGTATTGGTTAAAGTCATTTGCTAGTTGTTTGATAGGTTTTGCGTCTTTCATGAAGCTGTTTTTATGGTTTTGGAGGCGGTGGTGTTGGGAACAAAATCTAGCACCTCATTGATCAGATGCCAGGTTTATTACATGTTGTTTTGTGCGGAGGTTAGTTGTTGCTTCTTTAGTATTTCTGATTTTTGTTGTAAGGCGATTCCTTGTTATCTTATATTCAGTTTTTAATGCTGTGTAATTTGTATATCGCTTTAATTCTTTCCATAAAGCGTCCTTTATTTGTATTTCTAGGATTAAGTTTTGTGTTATCCAAGGATTTTCTGTTGTTTTTGAAAGAATTCGGATTTTCTTTTTAGCTTTCTTATATATTTCCTCCAGTGTGAGTTTAATGATGTTGTATAAGATATCTGCTGAATCTGATGCCAGGTGTTCCCAGTCTGTTTTTCTTATTTCATGGTTGACTATTTCTTCGTCTATTATTGTTTTCTGTCGCTTTTCTTCTGTGGGACATTGCATGGGTATTGTCTTGGTGTGCAGGTTTAGAGCGGTGAAGTAATGGTCTCATACTTTGCACTTTATGGCTGATACAGTGTAACTGTATTGTGGTGCTGGGACGTTTATATGATCTAGACAGGAGGTAGTGATAGTATTTCGAAATAGTTCTTCTCTAGTACATGATGTTATTGTTGGTATTAGATTATACATGGATAGCGTGTCTATGTATTGTACAGTGTTGTTCTGGATTTTATTTGCAATATTTATGTGTATGTTGCCAAGTATTATTAGATATTTGGTTGAGCATATTTCCTGGCTTGAAAGCCAGCAATTGAGTTCGTGCAAGAATTTTGTCATATTTAGGTTTGGTGGTTTCGAGGAAAGGGTTTCAGCATGCTTAAACTGATGGACCTTTTCTTTTGTTATTAATTTTTGTTTGATAAATATTAATATTCCACCCCCGCTTCGTCATTAGTTATGGATACTTCTGTTAGGACCAATATATCAATAATACCGGTGTAATTCCTCAGATAAGCCTGTAACAATAACCAATGTTTTCTGATGCTTCTGATGTTAATATGCAAGATTGAGAGACCTCTCGCTTGTACTGTGTTGTTTCCATGCATCAAGCGATTCGAAAGTACAATTACAGATATATTCTGGGGTAATTACATCTATCTGATGGTTCACTTTTATTTTTGTTGTGTTGAGATCTTCTTATTGAACTAAGTTGGAGTGTTTTGTTTCACTCTGGCAACCTTTCTATGTCTTTCGAGCTTTTTATTTGTATAGACTTTGAAGTCTGTGTCTTTCTCAAGAATATTTTGCCGTCTTTGATCATTAAAAATTGAAACTTTTTTTCTCTTTTTTCTTTTCTTGCTTGGTTCAAAAGATTCTGATTGAATGGTGTTAAATACTCAGATAGAAAGATTGGCGTATTGTCTTGCGATGTATTTAAATCCTTGACTACTAATTTTTTCAGTCTGCTGGCTTTTATGAGATTGTCTCTTGTAGCCTTGCTTTTCAGACGAACTAATAATAATAATAATAATAATAATAATAATAATAATAATAATAATAATAATAATAATAATAATAATAATAATAATAATATTTTTTTAATAAATAATATTTTACTTTTACTTTACTTTCGGTTAACCAGTTAGTGATTTGATTGATGTCGTGTTGCATATTCGTGTAAGCGATATTTCCGTTGCTGTTAATGGATACCATGGCCGTTTCGTCTGCGAAGATTTTACTTTTAGGGGAAGATGGCTTATGTTGTGAGTGTATATGTTAAATAGAATGGGAGATAGGACAGCTCTTTGCAATACTCCACAGGTTACAGGTACCTCTTTGCTGTACGTTGATCCTATACGTGTGATGCGCTTCCTGTTTTTCATGTACGCTTTAAACCACTGAAGTAGACGACCTCCGATTCCGATATGCGTTAGTTTCGTTAACAAGATTTTGTGTATTAGTGTGTCAAATGCTTTTGTTAGGTTAATGAATACGACTAATGTTATTCTGTTTTTATCCAATGCAGCGTTTATTAGGTCTGTGAAATCTTCTAGGAGTGTTGCTGTTCCTTTATTTTTTTGAATGCCATATTGTGTTTTGGAAATGATTTGAAATTTTTCGACGTATGTGGAGAGTTTGTGATGCGCGATGCGCTCCATGATTTGGTTGATTACAGAAAACGTGGCGATGGGTCTGTAATTACTTATAATGTTTCTTTTTCCATGTTTATTTATGGGTGTGATTAATGATGTCTTTTGATCTGATTCTGTCTATCCCCGGTCTTTTGTTAAGGTTAATTTGTCGAATTTACGGTGATATTTCTTCTTTTGTTACTGTGGGGAACCATGTTGACTGGGTTGCTCGTGGACCTAATGGACAATGTTCGTTTGTGTGAGGAAAGGATGTTTCTTGTAGTTTGTGGACTGAATTAACGAGTTGCTGATTGAAGTGTTTGCCAACTGTTTCAGGGATTTGGGGTCACAAGCAAAGCTGTGTTTTATGGTTTCTGAAAAAGTGGTTCTGTGTATATTGTTCAGCATTTCATTAATCAGGTGCCAGGTTTCCTTTATGTCGTCCTGTGCTGCTGTCAATTTGTTGATGTAGAAGTTTCTTTTTGCCGTTCTAATCTGTGTTGTTAGGAGATTCCGTTTTCTTTTGTATTCAGCTTGTAAAGCGATATTGTTTGGCGACTTCTTAAGTTGTTTCCTTAGGGCATCTTTTTTTGTATGTCTGTTAATATGTTGTCTGTTATCCATGGATTTTGTTTCTTTCGGGAGCGTATTTTTATTTTTGTTAATGCTGTGTAATATATTTTATTAAATACAAGTTTAAGATTATTATATACAGCTTCAGCAGAGTCTAAAGATGCTATCTGCATCCAGTCTGTTTTTCTGATTTCGTCGTTTACTATTGTTTCGTTTAGAATGCAACAATACTGTTATGTAGTCTCAGTGAGTTTTATGGGTTCTGGTTCAGTGTGTAACTGTAATGCTGTGAAATAATAGTCTACCAGTTTGCATGTTGTGATGGCTGCTGTGTAACTGTTTGGAGGGGCCCGTATATTTATATGACCAAAACAGGATGAGGCTGTTGTATTTCCGACTATCTCTTCTCGTGTATACGAGTGTATGAATGGGATTATGTTATGTGCTGATAAGAGGTCTAGGTATTGTTCTGTGTTGATGTTTATGTTCCTAATGTTTATATTCATGTCTCATATTATTATCAAGTATTCTGAGGCGCCTTCGTTCTTGACTGAAAGCCATCTGTTTAGTTCATCTAGATTCTAGAAAATTTATGGTGCTTAAGTTGGGTGGTGTGTATTTTGCGTTTAATATCAAGGAGTTTTCTTGTTTGATGATTGTAAATTCGATGCATATGTTTTCTGTGTATTCTAGTTTATAGGTTATTTCTCTTACTTCTAGTTCATGTTTGGGAAATATTATTATACCACCGACTCGTTTTGTTTGTCTGCAGTGTTCGCGTTGTTGGAAGTGTTTCATTTGGTAGGTGGATGCCTCGTCGTTTGTCGTAGATACTTCAGTCAGTGAAGCAGACCCTGCAAGCTTATCTTCCTGCAGATAAGCTTGCAGGGTCAGCCAGTATTTTTGAATGCCTCTATGTTGATGTGGAGAATAGATAGTGTCCTTTTTTGGGGATAGTCACTTGTTTCCATTCTGTTATTGATTTCAGAATGTGGCAATTATCATATTACGAGGTGATTACGTCTGCTTGATGATCTGCATTCGTGTTGGTTGGTGTGCTGTTCCTTCTTTACGAGTCGTCAATATTCCTTTCAATGTGGCAGCCTGTTGAGGTCTTCTACGGATTTTATTTCGATTGGTTTTGAATCTTGTGTCTTTCTAAGGAATATTTTGCTGCCTCGTATCCATATAAACTGGTTATTTTTTTCTGTTTTTACTTTCCTTGTTTGTTGAATAGTTTCTGATAAAAAGGCGTTAAGTATTCGGACAAATATATTGGAGTATTGTCATGGGCTCCTTTCAGATCCTTGACTACTGGTTTTTTAATCCTGCTAGCTTTTATAACTGTAATTTCTGTTGGGCTGTTGGTGAGTTCCACCAGGACGGGAGGAGGATGGGAAATATTTTCTCTTTTCCTTTATTTGTGGTAACCGATGTACTGATTGGATATCTCTTGATTCAATGGGACCGCCAATTTTTTGTCTTAGTTGTATTACAGTCTTTTAGATGTTCCGTAGAAATTTCCGGGAGACCATTTATCAGGAGATCATTTTTATACTGCTGTTTGTTTAAGAGTTATTACTGTTGCTTTAAAGAGTATAGTTCTTGTCGTAGTTTCGTTGTCTCTTTAATTACATTATGCTGTCTTTCCATTCACGCAGTATTTAATTTCTCTAACTGTCTGTAATACATCTTCTACCGAGTTGTTATTAAATTTAATAAATTTCTCATATTGGTTGAATTTTTCGGTAATCGGTATAGTATGTTTTTCAAATAGTTCTCCCACAAAATCGATTAAACAGTCTTTCAGGTTTTTTTAATCTATTTTCAAGTAAGGCATTTAAAGTTGGCTCACCTGGGTTTCCGTTATTGTTTTCTTTGTTTTTCCTTCCCTCTGCTGTTGATTGCTCCGTTGTCTGTTTACTGCCTGTGGTTGTTTTCTGCATTGTCTGTTTCCAGCCTTCAGTTGAAGGCGACATTCCTTTGTTTTCTTTACATTGCGTATTCTTCCATTCGTCACGCTTCGCGTTTGATTTTCGCTACCAGGTAGCCTCAGACAATCCAGAACAAAGAAAATGCATGTTTCTCTGGCAGTTCCTGCATGTTATGTGGTTTTCCTCCCCGTTAAGTCTTCATGGCATTTGTAGCACTTCACATTTCTTGTTTGACGATCTTGCTGTAATTTCTAATATGGCGACTTCCTTTGTTTTCTTCTCGCATAGTTGACCAATGTATACTTCGAACTTTGAATACTATAATTCACTTATTACTTAACTGATACTTACAGTTTTTACGTCAATATGTTCAGCCTGAAGAATTGAATTCACCGATACACTTTAAATTTTAATTCACCAGAAAAAATCTACTTTGCAACTTAAAATATGGGAGCATCGAAATAGCCTGACTACTACCGCTTGCTTCTAAAGCGCCCTCTATAATAATAATAATAATAATAATAATAATAATAATAATAATAATAATAATAATAATAATAATAATCCCCTCTCAGGAATACCGCGTTGTCAAGCCTGGGGGGAGGATTGGCTTGTATACTTGAATGATGTTGAAAACTATTATGGCAGTTGTGCAGTTATCAGCAGAGGCACTCTATTAAGAAATGTCTCATCTGAGAAGCCAGTATAACGCTGTTTCCATTCCTCATTATAATGGTGAAAAGCAATAGGAAATTCATATCGGATCAGTCGTAGTGCGAGTCATCAAGGACTGCATCAGATATTGGAAATCAACTGACAATTGAACTACATGACCCAGATATCCTGCTGGACAACAAGGGCAGGAAGCGGAAAGCAACTGGAAGAAACCAAAAGTAAAATAATGGACTGTAGACGAAAACAAGAGTTTTAGGAAATGTTTTTACCGATTAACTCCAGAAAAACGGGATTTTAGAAAGCGTATGCATTTAAATTCGAAACAAAAATTACGAGAATCGTCAATAACAGTACAAAATCTGATGGAACAAAACAATTTTCACAAAAAAATATTTACTGAACTTGAGCTGCAAGAGTTACTTAATAAACCAACAACTCCACTAACAGCAAATCATCATGAGGTAGCTATATCAAACTTGGGAATTCAATTCAGTAAGCATCAAGTTGACGATATACTTCAGAATATTTTGACAAAAGTACAGTGTAAAATGAAGTTGGGGATATTGAAACATATGAACTCCATAAATGACCGTATAAGACTACCAACATTAAAAGCCTTCCATAGATCTAAGCTAAAACAGCTCTTCTTAGACGCAAATGCTGTGATAAAAACCATCACAACCAACAGTATAAAGGAAAAAATCAGCTCCTATACAGCACAGCCTATATCATTATAGTGAAGCTTGGTTGCAAACCGCAAGACCAAAAGCCGAGGGTGAAACAATCTGCGCCATGGAAAATTTGGTTGGAACGAAAAGTGAGCATGCCTCGAGAGGATCTGAACAACTTAAACAGTCTTAAAGGAGGATGGCTGAAAAATACCACCATAAAAACAAACTCATAAATACATATAATTTGTCGAACAAAACAATTGCTGAAGTTATCGAAGAGCTAAAGCAAAGAATTATAGCGACTTCCTTCACAGAAAATTGAATTATATGAATCAAGATCAACGACTATGTACAAAATAAGCAATTTAGACTGAACGAAAATCACTTCTTTAATTCTGTCCAGAGAAATACAAATACAAACATCCATTCACCAGAAAAAGAAGAAACACTCGAATATTGGAAGTCAGTCTGGGATAATACTATAATAAAGATGCCTCATGGAATAAGGAATTAGAATAAGAAATAATACAATAACAAATGCAAAATGTCATTATTAATAAAGAAATGGTCATTGCACACGCTAGAACATTAAAAAAAAAAATGGAGCTTACCTGGCAAGGAAGAAGTTCGTGAATTTTGGTTAGAACATCTAACCAGTCTACATGTTCGACTGCAAAACAATTTAATTATTTTTGTAGTCAGGCTCAGTGGAAGACTGGATGATATCTGGGAGCACTTTTCTCTTCATGAAAGATAAAGATAAGCATGCAGACTCAAGTAACTCTCATCCAATAACATGCTTACCAACTATGCTTAAGCTGTTCAATGAAATCATAGCAAATTCCATATACCGTTACTTATCGGATAATCAGATTTATCCGATTGAACAAAAAGGTAATTTTCAAAAATCCAGAGAAACAAAAGACAAGATCCTTATTAATAAAATGATTCTCAGAAACTCAAAACGACGAAAAACTAAATTGAAAGTGGCATGGATAGGTTATACGAAAGCATTAAATTCCCCCCATTCGATTCTAAAATCACTACAGATATTTGTAACTACCAAAAACATACGTTTCTTTCTGGCTGCTTCTATGAAATCATGACAGAGAACTTTAATAGTGAATGACGAACGATTCGGAGATATTAGCATTAAACGTGGAATTCTTCGATGTGATTCCATGTCAGCATTGATCTTCAACATCTCTTTCATATCTTTATCTATGATTTTGAAGAAAACAAAACTTTCATATAAAATTCATAAATATAATTAAAATTTCTCATCTCTTGTGTATGGATGTCTTCACGTTATTTTGAAAATCGGCCCAGCAAGTAGAGGCTTTACTGAACATGATTCGTCAGTCAGGACATCAAAATGAAATTTGGTTTAGATAAATGCGCAATTTTGTCTATTAATCGAGGGAAAATTAATGACACTAGCAATTTTCGATTTGATCAGGAGAAATATATAAAAGCAATTTCAGCTGACAAACGCTGTAAATACCTAGGAATATTGGAAGCCTGTGATGTTCTCCACTCGAAATGTAAACAACAGGAAGCAGGAAAATACATCAAAAGAGATAGAAATATTCTGAAAACAAAACTAAATGGATTAAACACAATTAGTGCAATGAACTCTTGAACTATGCCAGTGATCCGATACAGAGCTGGCATGATAGATTGCAAAGAAGAAGACCTAGATAAATTGGACCGCAAAACTAAACATTAATGTCTATGCATCATGAATTACATCCACGAAGTGATGTTGACCTGTTGTACCTACCGAGGAGAATAGGTGGACGGGGTCTGCTATAAGTGAGACAGATTGGAAGAAGAAGAAATTAGTTTTAAAAATTACATCGACAATTGTATTGAGCAAATGCATCAATCCATTTCACAAGAAGACCTTTTAAAAGCAAAAAGAAACAAATGCGATTATAAAAAAGGAACAGCAAAATAACCGATGTGTGAGGTGGAGAAATAAATCCCTTAATGGGCATTTTTTTATTTCGAGATACTGAGGAAAATATTTATTGACGTGAACAAGATGTGGCTGGCAATGGCTACAATCTGGATATATTAAAAAAGAAACAGAAGTATTTTTCTAGCAGCTCAAGAACAGGCATTACAAACTACGCAATGAAAGGAAAAATTTAGAACATCAATAAAAACAGCAAATGTGGATTATGCGATCAGAAATATGAGAGTGTAGACATCTAATCAGTGCTTGCAGCAAGATAGCTCGAATTGACTATAAATACCGCCATGATAAAGTTGCGAAAATAATTCATTTTCATGTACGCAAAAAAAAAATATGGTTTTCGTATTTCTGATAACTGGTTGTAGCATAATATCAATGAAAAAACCATGAGCAAAAATTCTCTGGAACTACAGAACGGAATGCAAACAGATCGGTCTTTGGAACACAACAGACATGACATCACAATTATTGAACGTGGACAAATTTGGTTTCTTTGACATTGCAGTTCCTACCAATAACATTATCAACAACAAAGAATTGGGAAAACAAAATCACTAAATATCTAGATCTGGCAATTGGTATTGTCCAAGTATAGTTTAAACACGCTAAAGTTATCCAAATTTTTATCAGTCCACTTGGTGCAATTTTAAAAAAGCTATCCAGCTAATTACAAGAATTAAACACCAACAAAGTGACCCCATATGATCTACAAAACATGGAATTACTCCTTCTACATTTTACGATGCTACCTAATAAACTATTCTTGTATTGTCGGGTTGAATGTTATTTGCTCTTTATCACCAGTCAAATTGTTATTTAAATGATATCTTGTTTTGACTGTGTAATAGTTATGTGAATAAAGTAATAATAATAATAAAACACTAAATAAAATTGCTTCCAACATGGTCTGGACTTCGATGAATATTCTTTAACATAACATTCACTGCACTATTAGATATTTTAATTATTTCACTTATGCAATGTAACTGTTTTCTCACCTCTTGCGATAAGGCACCGTATCCACCGCGAGATTTCCACTCCGTCAAGTAATCTGTGCAGTTGGTTTGATAAGGATCTGGTAGAAGGATCTTCTCGGTCTGAAAATGCAATATGAGAGTGTCACTGAAATAACAATAATCGATTTATTAAACTTTTTTTTTATTAAAAATGGTGAGGTTACAAGTAGGGTGCCTTTTTTGAAAAGTCACCCTATTTCAAATGTAACCAAGTTACTAAAACATGATCTCCCCCTAACAAACCCAAGCTGCCATTCGAAACAGTTCAATTCTCCTCACTCCGCGATCTCCTCACTCCTCACTCTGCTCTCTAGGAGCAAAACCTAGCTCTTACCCTTACTTGACTGTAAATAAATTTAACTTCCATGGATGCCCCCGTGTTCTCTCCCCGCCTTCCATATAAAGAAAATTTTCATCATTTGAAATGCTATAACACCCATTTCAAAGTTTATAGACCTCTTTAATATCACCCCTCATTCTCCTGTTAACCAGAGTCTGCAATCCACATACTAACAATCTCTCCTCATAATCTAACTCCCATTATAATCTGGATATAATCTTTGTAACTTCTCTTTGCACCTTGTCCACAGCTTCTTTATCCCCTTGGAATCGGGGAGACCAAATCTGCGCATAATAATCCAGGTGTGGTCTTATCAAAGCCGTATAAAAAGGCAAAATTACTTCATTATCCTTACATTCAACGATTCGCTTCGACATAGCAATTATCCTTTGAGTTGTATTTGCAACTTTTGCTATGTGACATTTAAACTTTAAATTCTTACCCACCAATACACGAAGATCCTTTGCCTCTTCAGTTTCTTGTAGCATAACCCCACTAATTTGTGAAAATGTCAGTTTAATGTTAGTAAGTGTGAAGTTAGTTTATGCACTTTGACGTGATTAGAGTTGACAGCCATTTTCGTTTCCCAGATTTCCAGTCTATTCAAATCATTTTGTAATTGCTGAATATCAGTAGCATCGCTGATTGCCTTGTACATCTTCTCATCATAGGCAAACAATTGCACATCTGATGATAGACCGTGCTTGATGTCATTAATGTATAGATTGAACAATAATGGCTCAAGGACTGAACCCTGAGTTACACCAGCGGTTACCTTAAATTTGACAGATTCACACACACTGCATACCACTGAGTATGCAATGTGTGTGAATATCTGTCTCTCAACCATCTCCTGATCCAAGTCAAGACATAATATTCCAATCCCATATTCTCCAGTTTACGCAACAGCCTATCGTGTGGTATCCTATCAATTGCCTTAGAAAAAATCAACATTATCTTAGTTTATCCATTCTATTTATCTAACTCGGCCGTAACATTATGAGCAATTTCTAAAACATGACCTCCCTTTAGTAAACCCATGATGTTTCCTGTAGAATATAGAATGCTTGTCTACCCATTCCTGTATACGAGTTCTTACCAACTTCTCTAAAACCTTCACTACCACACCAGAGATACTTATATGCCGGTAGTTAGAAACATCAGTTTTCGCACCACCCTCGTGCAATGGAACTATCATACATTCTTTCCATTCCTGCGGTATCATTCCTAAGCTGAGACTCAAGTTATACAAATGTGTGAATGGCTTAGCCACTTCAGCTGAACATTCCTTTAATAAAGCGGCAGATATTCCATCTGTCCGTATTGACAAATTCTTATCCAGGTTATGAAAAAGCTCTTCAACCTCATTTTTATGAACCTCTAACTCTTCACCCAACGTAACAGTAGCACTACGTACCATGCTACATACACCTGGTTGATATACCTTGGCAAAGTGAGCCCTCATTAACTGAACAATCTCCTTAGCTTCGAATACTCGTGTACCATATGAATTCAATATAGTTATTCTTCCACATTTATTCTTTCATTTGCTTGCGGCATAAGGATAAAATTCTTTTGGATTACCTTTAGCTTGCAAGGCCAATTTCTTTTCATTTTCAGTTTTAGCTTTGATGAATCGGATTTTAATTATAAATATAATTTTTTTTATTTTAAATTTTATTACATGTATTATTCGTTTATTAGATAAAAAACAATTATTCATAAAAAACATCAGATCATTAAAAAGCTAAAATTAATAATTTTTTTTATTTTTCTTTCAAATATTTACATATATACAATGATCATCTATTCAGTATATTATTTTACAAGGTTCAGCACTTTGTGGTACATATAATGAGATTTAAATAACAATGATGATAACAGTTTTTTTAAAATAACAATCAGAGTAATAATTTACAATTATATAGTTCAGAGTTACATAAGTTGTATAAAATTACATGTTGTAGTTTACTATTTTTTATTTATTTATTTATTCTTTTTTTGAAAAGGTGTGATTATATAACATTTACACAAATGTAATCAAAATATTATATTTCCTTATTCTCACAAACATACAGTGTAACTCATTATTTACATTTAAAAAAAAGTTATTACATTACATACATTTGATAACATAAAATACATACATTACATGCATTGGTGTACATGTGATACATACTTTTTTTTTCTTTTTATCTTGGATGAAAAGTAATTTCTCACCTTTTATCCTCTAAGCTTATATATAAGCTTATCTGAGGATGACACCACTTGGTTATTATTTATTGGTTTTCTTGCTTGTGTTGAGAAGCTACGAAATCTATGATTGAGAAACTCGACGCACGCACGCACGCATGCACCCACCCACCCGCCCACCCACCCACACACACACAGTAACTTGGAATTTATTGATGCGTCGCTGAACTGGAAGCATGAACGAATATATTGTGTTTCATTAAGTTTGTGTGGTATTTTGGGAGCATTTTTCTTGTTAATAGTATGTCCTTAGAGCTCTTTTCAGGCTACTGTAGTTTTTAAGGTTTCTGTATTCTAAAGGACATTTGTTTGTCATGTCTGGGATGTAGAAGTTTCGCGTGGGCTTTCCGTAGTTATTATTGTATGTCTCTAAACGTTAGTTGAAAATTCTCATATAATGTTACAGGATCATTTATTTTATATATAACGTAATAAAACGAAGTTGAGAC
The DNA here is from genome assembly GCF_054136105.1 of Typopeltis vanoorti. Classification (NCBI taxonomy): domain Eukaryota; kingdom Metazoa; phylum Arthropoda; class Arachnida; order Uropygi; family Thelyphonidae; genus Typopeltis; species Typopeltis vanoorti. Next base: position 103,023,046 of record NC_143569.1, read on the forward strand.
AAAGTAATGATCGGCAGTTTTGATGTTAATTACTGATTATGTATACGTATGGATGGGAGCCCGGATGTTGATATGATCAATGCATGATTGTGTTAGTGAGTTATTGAGTACTTCTCTTGTTGGGGAGTTAATGGTAGGGTTTATGTTGTACTGACTTGGTATGTCAAGATATGTGTTAATGGTTGAAGAAGCATGGTCAAGATTATTTATGTTAATGTCTTCTATTATGATGAGCCTGTGTGCTGTACGGGGGTCGATTCCGCTTACCAGAGCTTCATACTCATGAAGAAAGCTGAGCGGATTCTGAGGATCTGTATATTGTGTTTTGTTGTGTATTTGATACTATTGTGGCTATTTGTGATTTCCAAAATTAGTGTTTCCTCAAGTTCGAAGTGAGTTTGGTTTTCAGTCACATTGTATTTTTTTCATAAATGCCAAGATGTCACCTCCTCTTTTGATTGGTCTACATAAGTTGTAGGTTTGGTGATTATTTCTGTTGTATGCATAAATTTCTGTATCGTTTATTGCAACATCGGCCAGTACTAGCGCATCTATGTTTGTCATGGTGTAGTTGAGCAGTGTTCGCAATGTAAGGCAGTGCTTTTTTATACTTCTTATGTTTGTGTTTACGATGGTGAAGTTGGCATTAGTTGAAATGTTGTCTGACCATTCCTTCAAAGAGTCAAAGACCTTAAAGTTTATGTTGTCAGACTGGATATGTTCGCCTGTGTTTGAGATCTCCATTGTATAGTTTTTAAGTGATTTCTAATGTTGTTCTTAAGGATGTGAAAAGTTAGTGTTTTATGTTGGTAGGCTGTGTAAGTTGGATTCAATTGTAATTATATAAACTCCAGTGTTTTCATTCTTTCTCCTAACTATCTGTGAATCCTTAGTCAACAGGAACTTGTAGATGTTTTCTGTTTTTGTCTTCCTTGCTTGGTATAAAAGGTTTTTGAAGTAAAAGATATAATGTGGAAATCGCACCCCATTAAACAAACTAGCCAGAATATACACAAACATAATAAACTGTGTAGATAAAATTAGCCTATCATGCATAAATAAACAGTGTGATAAACAGGATTATCATAGCAACAATTAGGTTATGTGAAAGACTAATGAGCATAGCAAGTTAAGGGGATGATGTGAAAGACTGTATCGCTCCATCTGTAAGAAGAGGAACTTTATTAGGATTCTTTTTTGTAGAGTTAAACTAGTATTCTTTGGTGAAAATTTTCCCCCTCCCTACCTGAAAACTTAGATTGTTGCTCTTACAAAAAATGCTAGTCAATCAAAATAAACATGTATATTACTGATGGCCTCAACCAGAAAGTTTTTAGAGCATAAACAGGTAACAGTCAACTCATACAAGTGAAAGATGTCTCAGTCATATTCAATGATATATATAGAATTTAAATGTATGCTGACTTGTACATAAGAGCTGCTATTGTATAATTGTAATTTAACTCCTGATCGTTTCTGGATGGAACATCAAGTGAGGAGAAATAATCAGTAATATTACTCGTTTATCATAATATAAAATTTTCAGTGTAGTAGTTATAACCTCTAATCGCTTTGGAAATAATGGTCTTGATTACAGAGTCTTCATTTAGTCATGATTTCAATGAAAAGTTAAACCACCGGCCTCGTGTGGATTGTGACAGTGGTTCCGGCAGCAGACTGCACTGCAGCCGGACTTTGATGTCTTATTCACTGGCGAATGCACCTATACACGTGAGGGCATTTTTAATACCCACGATTATCATGTGTGGGCAAGCAAAAATCCGCAACCCACACATCCACATTCGTACCAGTGGCGTTTCTCCATAAATGTTTGGGCTTGAATCCAAATGACCATTTGATTGGTCCACACCTTCTGCCAGCACGACTGAATGGGAGAACGAACCTCGTATTTTTACAAGAGGCCTTGCCAGAATTACTGAACTCTGTTCCAGCAAACATTCAAACACGTATGTGGTTCCAACACGACGGAACGTCACCCCATTTCAGCGTGGATGTGCGGAACGCCTTGGATGAAACATTTCCAGGACGATGGATTGGTCGCGGGTGGTCCCATCGCTTGGCCGGCACGATCGCCCGATCTCTCATGTCTGAACATTTTCCTATGGGGCCATATGAAAAGCCTGATGTACGATAGCCCCATCGATTCGAATGAAGACCTTATTTTTAGGATTTCTAATGCCGCTTCCCCTATATGAGAAATGCCTGGTGTTCTCGTCAATGTACGCCAATCTGTACGTCGATGGTGTGCAGCCTGCATTAATGTTGGCGGTCGCTCTTTTGAGCAGTTTCTGTAATTTGTTCAATAAAATTCTTTAATTTATGTTCTATAATTTCTGCAATTGTTTCAAATCTCCTCTTTCATTCTTGTGTTTCTCTATTTCCTGACACAGTAGTTGCTAATCTCCTAGCGCTTCACAATTTGAGTTCGGACCACATTGTGTAACAAAAAGTGCTTGTTTAGGTGTGTTCTATCACCCCTTAAAATATGGCCCAGGAGTTCTGAATCGCCCTGTATACAATAAAGCACACGTTACATTTTCTTCAGTACAAAGTGTAGGGTACAGTGATAAATTTATATATAAATGTAAATTTTTTTGTCAATATGAACATCATAGATTTTTATTATACAACCTATTTACATATACACAATTACTACTACTACTACTAATAATAATCGTTTCTGTTGTTTCTTTGGGAGGCATTTCTGATTTCTTCCTCGAAACTTTACAGAACTTATCTGAGGAAGAAGGTAGATGGCGGTGATTTCGTGGTATTTTTGTATACCAGTCGCAAGCGAGGTATTGATTTTACTGTTTGTAGGTACGTGCTTGGAAGATTACAAATGCTTATACACAGCTCAACTTTTTTTTTTGCAAGTAGGGTTGGATTTGGACATTGTGTGTTTGTCTCCTTGTTGCAGTGCTGTTTTTTTGAGAGGGATTTGTCATAGGTTTTGTGTGTGTGAGAGAGAGAGAGAAAAAGGAATTTCTCTAATTTTCATTCTCGCTATAATATTTATATAGCGCCTGTTTCAGCTCTCTGTATGTCCCTAGGTTTCTGTCGTCCAACGGCAGTTTCTTTATCATGTCAGGTACGTAGAAGTTTCGGATGGCTTTGCCGTAGTGATTGTTGCTTGTAAGTTATCTACTTTGTTGACTGTGGTAGAGGTTGGACTGAAGTAATGTTTTAACATGACTGTGTAGTGGCATAATTGTTTCACCTTAAATATTTTGTGTACTGTCCATGCTGCCCGCATAAGTGTGGGTTGTTCCCAGAATAGCAGTTTTACCATTTTATCTTGCAACCATTATAACCTGTTAAGTCTGCACTCTGCGCAGAATGCATATGATGTGATTGCGTATCTTACAGTGGTTTTACATAATGCTTTATAGATTAGTATTTTTGTGTGTGTCGGGGCAATGTCTTTTAATCGGTATAGTTTGCTTGCTATTATCCTGCGTTTGTTGTATAAGTAGTTTATATGGCTATTCCAACTTTGATCAGCATCGAAATGAAGTCCGAGATAGCGTGCTGTTTTCACCTGTGTGATGGTTGTGGTTTTAGGTTCAGCACTTTGTGTAAAGGTGGTTGAATATCGGATAGTGAGATATTTAGTTCCTATGGGTAGGGTTTGGGGGTTATTGAATATCATTAGCTTTGTTTTTCCAGGGTTTATATATATATATATATATGCCGTTTTCGGTTAACCAATTAGTGATTTGATTGATATCGTGTTGCATATTTGTGTAAGCATTATTTACGTTGCAGTGAATGGATACCATGGCAGGTATCGTCTACGTACCGAGAGATTTTACTTTTTAGGGGAAGATGGCTTATGTCGTGTGCGTGTGTGTATATGTTAAACAGAATGGGAAATAGGACAGCTCCTTGCGATACTCCACATGTTACTGGTACCTCTTTGCTGTGCGTTGATCCTATACGTGTGATGTGCTTACTGTTTATCATGTACGCTTTAAACCACTGGACTAGACGATCTCCGATAAACGTTAGTTTCGGCAACAAGGTTTTGTGTGTTAATATGTCAAATGCTTTTGTTAGGTCAATGAATACGACTAATGTTATTCTGTTTTTTTTTTCAATGCAGCGTTTATTACTCTGTGAAATCTTCCAGGAGTGTTGCTATTCCTTTATTTTTTTGAAAGCCATATTGTGTTTTGGGTATGATTTGAAATTTTTCAACGTATGTGGAGAGTTTGTGATGCGCGATGCGCTCCATGATTTGGTCGATTACAGAAAACGTGGTGATGGGTCTGTAATTACTTATAATGTTTCTTTTTCCATGTTTATGTATGGGTGTGATTAATACAGTAGTTAGTGTTTCAGGTATGTGTCCCGTTTCGAAGATTTTATTTACATTTTTTTATAACTGGACATAGGTTGGTTGAGTGTTTCTTGATGTCTTTTGGTCTGATTCCGTCTATTCCGTGTCTTTATTAGGGTTAATTTGTTGAATTTCCAGTGATAGTTCTTCTTTTGATAACCGCATGTTATATTAAATATAACATGCCTACCGACTATGCTTAAGCTGTTCACTGCAATCATTGCAAATTTCATATACCACTACTTATCAGATAATCAGATTTATCCGATTGAACAAAAAGGCAATTTTTAAAAATCAAGAGGAACAAAAGACCAGATCCTTAATAATAAATTCATTCCTAGAAATTTAGAAAGAAGAAAAACTTACTTAAACATAGCATGGATAGACTATCAGGAAGCATTTGATTCCGTCACACATTCCTGGATCCTAGAATCACTACAAATATTAGGAATTAGAAAAATGTTCGTTTCTGGCTGCTGCTATGAAATCATTGAAAGCAACTTTAATAGTGAATAATGAACGATTCGGGGATATCAGTATTAAACGTAGAATTTTCCAAAGTGATTCCTTGTCACCATTGCTCTTCAATATTTCTTCGATACCTTTATCTATGATTCTGAACAAAACAGAACTTGAATATGAAATTCCTAAATGTAATATTGAAATTTCTCATCTGTTGTATATTGATGGCTTGAAGTGATATGGAATATCGGCCCACCAAATAGACAAATTAAGTGAATATGATTCGTATTTTCAGTCAGGACATCAAAATGGAATTGGGTTTAGATAAATGAGCACTTTTATCTATTAAACGAGGAAAATTAATGACACGAGCAATTTTAATTTTGATCAAGACAAATATATAAAAGCAATTTCAGCTGACGAACACTATAAATACCTAGGAATATTAGAAGCCAATGATATTCTCCACTCGAAAGTTAAACAACAGTCAGCAGCAGAATACACCAAAAGAGTTGGAAACAATCTGACAAGAAAACTAAATGGATTAAACACAATTAGAACAATGAATTCTTGGGATATACCAGTGATCCGATTCACAGCTGGCATAATAGATTGGACAAAAGAAGACCTGGACAAACTGGACCGAAAAACTAGAAAATTAATGACTATGGATCATGCTTTACCACCACGAAGTGATGTTGACCGGTTGTACCTACCGAGGAGAATAGGTGGACGGGGTCTGCTGCAAGTGAGACAGATTATGGAAGAAAAAGATTAGTCTAAGCAGTCACATCGACAATAGCGTTAGCGTTTAGCCAATGCTTCAAGCAATTACACAAAAGGTCCTTCTAAAGGAAACACGAAACAAATCATTATTACAAAAAGTAACAACAAACTCATCGATATGTGCGCAGGAAAAATAAACCCTTGCACTGCCAATTTCTTCGAGATACTGAGGACAAAATTAACGTGAACAAAACGTGGCAATGGATGCAATACAGATATATTAAAAAAAACCAAGAATTTGTTCTAGCAGGGGAAGAACCGGCATTACAAACTAATGCAATGAAAACGACAATTCTGAACATCAATAATAACAGAAAATGCAGATTATGCGATCAGAGAGATGAGAGTGCAGAACATCTAATCAGTGCCTGCAGCAAAATAGCTCAAACTGGCGATAAATACCCCGATGATCAAGTGGCCAAAATAATTCACTGGCATGTATGCAAAAAACATGGCTTTCCTACTACTGATAACTGGTGGCAGCATAAAATAGAGACTGTATTGGAAAAGAAACAGCAAAAATTCTCTGGGACTTTAGAACACAAAATGATCGCAATTTGGAACTCAATAGATCTGACATGACAATTTCGGAACATCGACAGGTTTGGATCATCGATATCGCAACATCCAGTGATAAAAACATTAACAACAAAGAACTGGAAAAAAATTACTAAATATCGAGATCAGGCAATCGAAGTTGGCAGGCTGAGGCTTAAACACAACAAAGTCATCCCAATAGTTATCGGTGCACTTGGTGCAACTTCAAAAAGATATCCAACTATTTACAGAAATTAAACATCAATGAAGTGACCGCATATGACCTACAGAAAACATCATTACTTTGAACAGTCCATATTTTACGACGCTATCTGACGGACTATTTTTAGATTCTTAAGTAGAATCTAAATTGTTCCGTAACACCAGTGAAATTGTTGTTTAGATATCTTGCTTTGACTCTGTCTAAATTATGTGAATAAAATAATAATAATGATATATAATCGTTTATATATATGTGTGTGTGTGTGTGTGTGTGTGTGTGTCTTGACTTGCACTACGTGTGGGGTCACCTAGACTTGCAATACTTGCAGGCTCAAACCTGACTTACTTGTCTGTTTGCTTACTTACCGGGTTTAAAATAGCTTGATATCTTTAACACACACACACACACACACACACACACATATATATATATATATATATATATATATACTGTATATATATATTCACCAGTAAAACAAATTTCTGCGCCTGAAATATATTCACGTCTTTAACGTTTATTACATAATGCACCTTTAAAAACCTTTAACATAATGCAGGCGTGTCCAACTTCATTCTGTACGCGGGCCAATATATTACGAGTGCTAGCGTCACGGGCCGCACACTTTTAGACAGAACATAAATAAAAATAAACTGCATTTTTTCAAGAAAATAGTTATATATATTGAATTGCTATATTTGTGAAATAATTTTACTACTGGGAGAACAATATAAAATACTTGAAACTGACTCCTGAAACTGATCACTGTAACCAGAGAAGAGCAAGTGACTTTCAATGATGCGTTACTCTGGAGCGCATCGAAAAATACCACTCTCACTACTACAACTCGCACAGAGAAGCAGTAGATTTTATAAATTGAGTAATCTTTTAAAGCAATTTTGATTCCGTGTTGATAATATAAATTGTTTCCGTCATAAGAAATAATGAATATGACTAGTATATCAATCAGAAAATCTACGGTCGAAATTAATAGCTAAATTTATAATACATATAATTTTATATAGTTTTTCATAATATTTATGGACTGGATTGATAGGCACAGCCGAGGCAATGAGTGTGTCAGAATTGGAAAATTTAGCATTGGACGTCTGCTTTTTGCAGATGACCTAGTTCTGCTTAGCTCTTCCACAGATGACCTCCAGCGCACCTGAATAGGTTTGTAGCTGTTTGTGCAGACGCCGGAATGAATAACAGTGGAAGATGAAGATCGGCCAAAACTGAAACATTTGTGGTCTCAAGACAACCATCCCAGTGCACTCTAAATGTAAGTGGAGTCCCAATGAGGCAGGTGGAGAAGTTTAAATACCTTGGGTCCATATTCACGAATGATGAAAATGGGACGTAGAGCTAGATACTCGAATTGGCTTAGCAAGCTCAATATTGCTGGAGCTTGGCCATTCGGTAGTATTGAAGCGGGAGTTAAGCCAGAAGGCAAAGGTGGCTGTCTTCAATACAGTCTATGTCCCCATCCTCACCTATGGTCATGAGAGTTGGGTAATGACCGAAAGAATGCGGACACGAATCCAAGTGGCTGAAATAAGGTTCCTTCGAGGGGTTGCGGGGCTGACAAAACTCAACAGAGTCAGAAGCTCTGCAATTCGGGAAACCCTGAATACTCAACCGCTGCTTCTCCGCGTTGAGAGATCACAGTTACGTTGGTAGGAGCACCTGGTCAGAATGCCACAAGAGAGGCTCCCTCAGTAGGCCCTCTTTGCCAAGCCAGAGGGTGGGAGGCCACGTGGAAGGCCAAGGACTCGCTGGATAGATTATATCCAAAACCTTGGGTGGACACATTTGGGAATCCCACCAGAACACCTGAGATGGGTGGCAGAAGATCGTGACCATTGGAAGTTCCTCTTGCAGCTGTTGCCCCCACAACCCAATTAGGAAGAGTGGGCCTTGAAGATGTATGTGTATGTATTATATAGTTTTTATCTTGCCGCGGGCCGCACAAAATCATGTTACGTGCCGCATGCGGCTCGCGGGCCTGCTGTTGGCCACCTATGACATAATGCACAAAATTGTAAGGATTACAGAACTGTGAGCCTAATATCCCATGCATCTAAAATTATTTTAACCTTCGTTAACAAACAAATTGAAAGATCCATAAGCAGTGAATTGAGTGAACAACAGAAAGGCTTCAGAAGAGGAATGGGAACCATTAATGTTATCATGGAACTAAAATACTAATAGAAAGATCACATGAAAGAATTAGGAACGTTTACATAGACGTTCAGAAGGCTTTTGATCGGGTAAAACATAATAAAATGTTCAATATATTAGATAAGTTAGACATAGAAGATCATGTACTTAGGATTATGAAAATGATTTACACCAAACAGAAAATGCAGCTGTTTAACTCTGAGACCTCTGAAGTGAAAATAAAAAGAGAAGTTAGACAAGGTTTATCCTTTCACCAAATCTATTTAATATCTACAGTGAGACAGTGATGAAAAAGATTGAAACAGGGATTAGTATCAATGGTATAAAATACAACAATCTTAGATATACTGATGATACCATTCTAATAGAAAGCAGAAACAAATTAATCAAATTACTGCAACTACTAATTGAAGAAGGTAAAGAATTTGGATTAGATATTAATGAAAAAAAAATATGAAAATCTCAAAAGAAAACAGATCCAAGCCAGAAATATTCATAAACAAAATGAAAATTGAACATACAACAGAATACAAATATTTAGGCACCTACTTTACTGCAGATGGAAAACATGATAAAGAAATAAAAATAAGAACAGTCATAGGTAAAGATGCATTCCGGAAAAATAAAGATCTGCTCAGAAGTTCTGTGAGTATCGAGACAAAGAAAACAATGATAGGAATATTAGTGTGGCCAATTTTCACATATGGAAGTAAGACCTGGATATTCAAGAAGAGAGTAAGGCAACAGATAATGGCCTTTGAAATGTGGTGCTATAGGAGAGCTCTGAAAATCCCATGGACAGAACATGTGACAAATACAGATGTCCTACAGAGAATGAGAACACCGAGATCTTTATTACAGGAAATGATGAGATTGGCAGGACACGTACTGAGAGGTTCAGCAGGGCAGAGGATATTAACAGTTTTAGAAGGAAAAATTATGGGTAAAGGATCAAGAGGCAAAAAACGAAGGACATGGCTTGAAGATATAAGATTATAGACAGGATCACATGGCTATGCAGAAACAAAAAGAAAACCCACCAACAGAGATAACTGGAAGGACATGGTGCTGCACCCTCTCACTGAGGAAGCTACATGAAGAAGAAGAAATTATTACAATTATTACACCAAAGGTAAAAAACTTTCTATATCTTTCTCGGATCCAGAGATTTTTATTAAGAAGGTGAAACACCTTTTGTCTACTTGTATATGAGATACATATGACTTCCGCATTACTTCAACCTTGGTATCTCTCCAGGGTCTGGATCCCAGTGAAGAGACCTCAATACAGGTCGAAATCGGTCTGGGTAGTGGCCCTTCCCATTATGCATTGCATTATACACGCCTGAAAGGGGGTGTGCTTTTGCATTATGGGATACATACTAAGGCAAATGATACGAAGTCATTAGTCTCTATATACAAGTATCTCACAAGTGAATATATTTCATGCGCAAAAGTTTGTTTTGCTTACTTGTGAAAAGGATTAACCAAATGTAAAATTTCTTGGTATCTTTAGCGTATAATACACCCAAGGTAAAAACTTTCTATATATATATATATATATATATATATATATATATTGATATATGCATTTGTTTCGATAATGGTAATTACGAAAACAAATTTTTGATAAATAAATAAAATTAGATTTTTGATAATTTTAATTATCAAAACAAATGCTAGATGTTTTTGCACGCATGCATAAATCATTTCTCTTCATAAAATTAAAGCACCACGATGGCGTCTCATCGATTTTACATCCCACAATGTAAAATCGATGATATTTCTTTCTGTTGCCAATAATTTTGCTCTTTCAATAATCATTTTTGTCGACTCGCATCAACCAGATCTTCTTTAATCCATTATCAGAGTTTTTAATTCATTTTCAGTTTCGGGCTATTTTGCAGTCTTGAAGTTCTGTTGTGATTGCGTTTGTTGTGTTTGCTTCTATTTATTGCTGCGTTGCTTCCTCCAAGTTCGTATCATTTTTTCTGTTGGCCGAGACACAAAGTGCCGCTCTGCTGTCCTACTGCCATTCTTTTTTGCGTATTTAATCACACTACGCTTAATTCTGCTTCGTAGAATCCGCGGTTTATTAAAAATGTTAAATATATCATGTATATTGATTAGTAGTTTAAACGAGTAACTGTTAACGCCAGTTCAGCCATTCAAACTGATCACGCATTACCAACAAGCGATAACTGCGCATACATAAAAACACCTATGTATAAGACTCTCCGTAAGATGGACCCCTGTTTTTAAGACGCATTCGGCTTATAGGACACATCCTAATTTTCCGATAAATTTTAGATATAATAAAGTGCGTCTTATAAGATGAAAAATAGGTAAGTATAATTATTAACTATCCTGTAGTCTATTTAATTAGGTTTACTACTTGAAGTTCTTGAGTTAGTTCTTTGAACGAGCAGGAAGGAATTTCATCCCTGAAAGTGAGATTTTTAATCCCTCATTAATCCCTCAAAGTTTACCATAAGTTCACACTGTTACAGACATTCTACAAATATTAAGGTTCAGCGCCAAGGGATAGCGGAAAGTGTCTGACATGCACTCTCCCTAAACGTCTAGGGAGAAAAATCGACACGTCATCAGCAAGGCTGGACACTGGCTACAAGTTATACCGTATTTACTCGAATATAACCTGCCCTCGCGTATATCTCGCACCCCTGATTTTACTTTATGAAAAAAGAAATTAAAAGTTTCGTATATACCTCGCACACGAAAAAAGTTTAAAACTTTAAGAAATGGAGAATGAATGTTGTTATGCCAGATTCAGATATTTTGGAATTCGTTTGAAGAGAAAAAACACGAAAAAAGTTTAAAACTTTAAGAAATGGAGAATGAATGTTGTTATGCCAGATTCAGATATTTTGGAATTCGTTTGAAGAGAAAAAACACGAAAAAAGTTTAAAACTTTAAGAAATGGAGAATGAATGTTGTTATGCCAGATTCAGATATTTTGGAATTCGTTTGAAGAGAAAAAACACGAAAAAAGTTTAAAACTTTAAGAAATGGAGAATGAATGTTGTTATGCCAGATTCAGATATTTTGGAATTCGTTTGAAGAGAATCCGTATTTCAGATCAGAAATGGTCGGCTTGTTTGTGTCGTTGAGTCGCGCAATCTTTTGTTAATAGCTCACCAATCACATTCACGTCTTCATAGCTGCTCAATCTCCACCAGCTTAACTTTGTTCACCTTTTCGCACTCAGCTTTCACTTTTGATTAGTCATTCGTGAAGGACATTGCTTCTCACGTCTTGTAAATTACTGATAATGATTGCTTAAAAAAGGAAGAAATGTTCGGGTTATGGTGTGGATTAAAACTCAAAGATATTATGATTCCGAAATGATAAAAAGGACAAGCAATATTGAAACTGTTTGTTTGAATTTAATTACGGAGCTTAGTCGCTAAAAATTCAAGTATATCACGTGATTACCACCGATCGCGTAAATAACGTTGATAATTAAAATTCAATGCATTCATTTTATAAATAATGTGAGCAATTATAAATTATAATAAATACTGAGGATTTAATTATAAACATCAATTTACGTTTTGCCTGAGAAACTTTTGTTTCCTAAAATCCCCGCATTGTATCTCGCACCATGATTTTTTTACTTTAATTTTGGGGAATGGAAAGTGCGAATTATATTCGAGTAAATACGGTAACAGTCAATGGAGTATTCATTTATTATTACTATACAACACGCTATGCACACTTTTTTTTGTGTTACAAGCTTGGATTAAATAAAAGAAACAGCCTCAGAGTGCATTCACTTATTGCACTTCGATTTCAGGGCTCAACCCAATAACTGGAAAGTAAACTAAAACAAGAAAGTAAGCCAATGGACCAAAATGCTTATTTGGTTTGGGGTTGTGTTTTCCACTTTAACTTCGCTAGAAAAACCTCATCATTCATATTAGGATACATTGGATAAAATCTCAGAATCGAAAGACTTCCATCTGCCAAATTATCTTTATTAATCCTTCAGAGGATGTTATTTATGCATCATGACCAGAGCCAAACAGACTGAAACTTGATAAAGTTTCAAAATTCAGAAGGCTTATGAGAATACAATCCTCAGCATCGCAGTTGCCTTTTTTGCATTCCTCATAAAATTAAAACTTTGCTCAGAAGTGGAATATTATCTTTTTATTCATGGGTTTCTTTAAGGTTTCACCGGGACCGACTCGAATTGTTGGTCCTCATCAAGGACTCTGCAGAAACCTTAAGAGTGTGTACAAAACCCTTCCGAAGGTTACATTGTTCCTACTCTTTCTCTCTATTTCTGAAAAAAAAAAAAAAAAAATTGAACTTTTAACTTTGAAGTCTGTGTGGAGGTAACGACGATATATAAATAATATCGTACAAATGGATAAATTACTTTGCCAGATGAATTGAACAGAAGGCTTCTGCCATCTTGAATTTACGCCTACTCTCTAATGACGTTGATTGCGGGCTTACTTTGCCCACTTCCAGAAACTACTTATCGGCACTTTGCCGATTTTTTCTCATAGCTGTAACTTGGCTTTATTGGAGGGGCTGAAGTTCGACAAAGTGTTCCCCGGTAGAGCCAACAGATTAATAAGCCGTCGGAAAAATGGGAAAGTGACAAAGTTAATTGATGACCAGAAATTATACTCCTAATTAGTTGTTTATTCAAGTGCAAGCAAACATCTTTGCGAGTGAAATAATTTCATGACTAGACAATTCTTATATAGAGATGGTTTCAAGCTAATTGACTTAGTATCCCATAATACAAAACACACACCCTTTTGGACATCTATAATGCTGTGCATTATGGGATGGGCAACTACCCAGACCAATTTCCATCTTTTTTGAGGTACTATTAAAGTGCGGGAGTAGGAGTACTCTGCCCAAAAATTCTGGATGATCTCCAAGAACACACGAAGTCTCAATGAATTACTCTCAAGGTCATCGCTAAACTCATTTCTACTGACCTAAATCAGTACAGGAGAGAAAACTCAGCGTTGGCTTCACTCAGTACGAAACGGATTGAAGTAAAAAAGTCAAGGGGCGTTCATCATAGGCCTAGTCGTTAGTATAGGAGTGCAAGAGAGCCTGATAATATTAGATAGTATAACTAGTATAACCGGTCGCTGGGCTGTCACGGCCATCGGGGCGTCCCCTCGGTGGTGAATGAGGGTGTAAAATCGTGTATAGAAGGATTTTTTTTATATAAAAATACCTTGATACCGATTTTACTGTAAACAAAATTCCATTAAAAATATTTGTAATTAATTAAAAAACTTTGTTATATTTAATTATATGGAAATAAAATTTTGTGAATTACTAAGTAATGTAACCGCTGAAAGTTTTGTAAAAGAACAAAGAAAGTTAAATATGAAATAATATGTGTCTAAAGAAACTTCTAGATAAAGATAATTCCAGGCGGATTATCTTGTTAACTTATGACCTAGGACAATTACAGCCACGAAGGTCAAATATGTACGGGGGTTTCCGCCTTAACGCAACGACGGAAAAAGGTGGCGGGTGCAGAACATCGAAATACCCAAGGGATTAAAACATAGCAGAACCCAAGGTCAACGGAGCGGGATAAATAGAGGGTTGCTATGGCAAGTTGGGGTTGAGTTCTTTAGTCAGCGAGAAGTTACGAGGTCGTGGAGTTGAACGAGATCGCAGAGTCGAGGAGAGTGGAGTTACTGGAGTTTTCTATGATGTAAGTTACGGCAACGAAGGACAAAAGGCTACAGAGTCGCAAGGGACTTTTCCTGATCGTCTTCAGGAGGAAGGCGCAAAAAGATTAGATGTGTGTGGCAGAATAAGTTCATCATCATCACTGTTTTGGATCTGGGTTCAGGGAAAACTGCCCCAGTTTAAGATCGGAGCCATGCATTCCATTCAGTAGATGCTAGAAGAACAAGACAACTAATTCGAGTTGTTTTTGGAAGAAAGTAGATATCGGATTTTCATGCCACCAAGTTCCTGACGTTTGCTAATAGTAAGAGGAGATCTCTCAAATCCCGGAGAAGGTTCCCGTACGCGTTGCCAAGATCGGAAGGTAATAGAAGAAACTGATTTCAAGAATATATCAGAGAGAACCAGACAACTGATTCAAAGTAAGATCTTTCTATTGTTTTACTACAGACAGGATTTGTGAGGGTGATATGTTTAAGGTTATTGTTTGTAATGATATATAAGGACTATAGCTAATCGTGAATTGTCTTGTTCAGGTATATGTGAGAGAAAACTTAGCAGAATTTAAAGTGATATATTGGGGTGATAAATGTTGTTGTTATTAGCCAAGCCTGCATTTGTTTAGTGAGATTGCCCTAAGTGTGACTAAGTATTATCAAACGTATTAAGTATTATCAAACAATTCTTGTAAGACACGTGGTCTTAAAAGAATTGTTTACATAAGAGGAGTAATTGTAGTTGTATTTGAGAGTTGTTATTGAAGTATAGAATCTGATTTACTTGACACTTGAATCTTTAGTATTGACCTTTTTGTATATTATTGGAACATGAATAAATTGTTTTCTTGTTTAAATAATTTGCCTGATTCCTGTTACCAATGCGCTGCTCATTAAATTCGAATCTGTGTGTTCTTGCATAGCCACGACTGTAGAAAAAAAGTTTCACTTTGCTAGATTTAGTTATAAGTAAGATAGGAAGGATCCGTGATTAACTGGGAGTTTTTCTTTGGAAGGACAATCATATCCTATCCATGAAGTTTGGTGGCGCAGCAGCTAGAAATCGAATAAATTTTCCAAAATTCTGTTTAGAAAAACACCAGTTGTTCAGACAAAGAGATTGACTCCAGCCTAAGGCATTCTCTTAGTTTTGAAAGTTTTGCACACGAGAACAATAACATTTGCGGCCGACAAAAGTGAATTAAGTTCCGTAAGAGGACTGTGAGTTAAGAGATTAAAGCAGCGGATTATATACTCGAAAAACACGACTGTTATGATTAAAGATAAAGAGTTATAAATTAAGTAAAGTGAAATTTTCAAGATAAGTTTTGAATAGTATAATATCATAGATTTTACAAATGCGCAGCAGACAAGATTTAATAAGATTTAATTAAATAATATAAACGAGATATTTTTACAAGGGGGATGATCGGTGGCACTAAGTAGTATGGGTGGCGGTTCTGACCAAATGCTTCCGGTGGGCGTGGCTTTTCCCTGAGGGCATATGTCTCAATGGCTTCAGTTCTTAGTAGGGTGGCTCTTCTGACCAAATGCTTCCGGTGGGCGTGGCTTCCTGACGTCATTGTGTGTGTGATGTCATGGGATTGGAATGTTTGGAATTTCCCTGTGGGCATATGTGTCAATGGCTTCAGTTCTTGTGTTTTGGTTCGCGTATGGCATTATGGGTGATTTTTTTGGTTCGTGTATGGAATTATGGCTGATGGTAGAGATAAGGATTCGTGTTGTGATTGGTGGGACACTTTAAACCAAATGCTTCCGGTGTGCATGGCTTCATGGGTGTGGAATGTTTGGAATTTCGTTGTGGGCATATGAGTCACTGGCTTCAGCTCTTGTGTTTTGGTTCGCGTATGGGATTATGGGTGATGGTAGAGATAAGGAATCGTGTCGTAGGTGTGTGTTGTTTTCAGATGTAGATAAGTGACGTCATTTGTTATTTGTAAATAAATGTCGTCATTTGTAAATAAGTGACGTTGTTGTTTTGAATGGAAAAGGGAGATATATTAGAGATAAGATTCGTGTTGTGATTGTTGGACACTTTAAACAAGATCAAGATCAAGATAAGAATCGTGACGTTATGTGTTTGGATATTTACAGTTTCGAGGTTTTCTGAATAACTAATTATATGCTGATGTCACTCAAACACACATACTTTTTTTTCCATACCTCATCTGTATTTTCTTCTATATTCATATTCTAATCAAGTTCATATTTTATTCATAATTCATCCGGATATTTTGATTTGTCTAAAAGTAAGATCTTAAAGTTCAATAAATAAATAAATAAATAAACAAATCGTGTGTGTATTCACGGTTATTTCAAAAGTGTTCTTACTTAAACATACATAACACATCAAAGACACTGTTTGTTCTTTTAAGTTTACATATTTATTTCACAGATATTATTTACATTGCAATATGCAAGAAATAGGAATTGAATTTACATATATCACCAATGCAAATGGTGTTTTTCTTGGCGTAACATTTCTTTGAAAAAAAAAAAAAAAACTTACATTTCTTTCCAGAATGGGAACATCGTGGTACTATCTAGGTTTTCTGAATATTCCAAATTGTTGATTAACATATATTCACAGAACACAAACACAAATCTGAAAAGACCTTTCATTATAGGTTACTGTGGCTAACATATATTCACACCACAAAACACACAAAACATAGGAGTTGATAGATATTTCTGTAAATAACCAGAAAAGCTAGTGGACTACTTAATTTACTTTAGTATCCGTTTGGTTCTCTGTATTAATCTTTCCCACAGGTGCCCATCCTTGGTGGGAAAGTCTATGCGCTGTTTTGTTTAGGGTAAGTGTTATTTCCGGTTTCGAATTCCGATTGCTGTTAGAGTATGGAATTCAGACAAGTGAAATTATTATTATTTTTTTTTTTTCAAATTGATTGGTTATTTTCTGTATTTTACTTTTAAAAGTCATATTCTAACAGAATAACTGAGTAGAATTAATAAATATATAAAGTATATGTGAATTTATTTTCCAACACTGAATATTTCTCATTAAGTCTTTTCTTAAAGTTGCCCAAGCTTGGTGGGAAAGTCTATGCGCCGTTTTGTTTAGGGTAAGTGTTATTTCCGGTTTCGAATTCCGATTGCTGTTAGAGTATGGAATTCAGACAAGTGAAATTTTTATTTATTTTTTTTTTTTTTCCAAATTGATTGGTTATTTTCTGTATTTTACTTTTACAGGTCATATTCTAACAGAATAACTGAGCAGAATTAATAAATATATAAAGTATATGAGAATTTATTTTCCAACACTGTATATTTCTCATTAAGTCTTATCTTTAAGGTATCCGGTCGCCTTTTGTTGTACGTAGGTGAGAAATCGTGTGTTTTGTTTCGAACTCTTGGTTTCCGTTGGGAAATTACCAATATAACTATTAATTTTACCTTCGATTCCTTGTGCTCTTAACCTATTTCTGTAAGTAGAATTTATTTGCGAATTTTTTTCCCATGGTATTAATTTTCATTAACCTTGTTTGTAGATAACTGAGTGACTCATTTCCGATCAGTCGGTCATCGTTCTTTTCTTACCCGTATAGATAACGGTTACTTCAAAGGTAAAATTTTTCTCAGGGATGTGTATTAGTCAACTTTCTGATGGGTAGCAAAGGTTCGTAATTTGACCTTGTGTGATCGTTGAGAACTAAGTTATTCATTGTCACATGATGTGATTATTCGTTTTCCATTGGTTCTAATTTTTTTATAAATAGACTCAAGGGTCGCACATTTCATTTGTTTGAGTTTCTAGTATTGGTAAATTTGTATGCATTCAGAAGATTATTATAGTTTCAAAATGAGTTTTCCTGGAGAAAAGGTAAGTTAATTTTGTTATTTTATAGCAATGTCATGTGAATTTTAGTGACTATATTAGCGATTTTTGTCTATAATGTTATAAGGTGGTTTTTGCAATGGAAAACGAATAATCATGTTCATGATATTCAATCTGTTTTGTGTTAAGTGAAATCCCATAAGTCATATATATATATATATATATATATATATTTTTTTTTTTTTTGATTGGGAAAAGATATTGAGTGTGGTTATTTAGTAATATTGTGTTAGTGAAACCATCGCATAGTGTCGAAATTGCTAATAAATTATGATGAGTAACATTTAATTTATTTTTTGGTTATTAGGATTTTTTGGGGAAAATTTTTGAGGGGTAATGTTTAGTAAAAGTGTGTTAGTGAAACTCTTATGTAGTATTGAAATTGCTAAAATCACCTTGAGTTTTTATTTCTAAACGATATTTCTGAAATCTAGAAAGTAATTTTTTTTTTTTTTTAATAGCGATCATCTGTTATTCGGTTTATTGATGGTAATGGGAATATATTCAATCATCAACCCACCATTGTAGAGGTAGATTTGACTGGAGAAAATGAGGAAATCACAGGACGTGGTATTAATTCTAATATAACAATCGCTGGTGTGGCTGGAGGAAGTCGCGACCCTCCCCAAAATTTATATGATTCACATTCAGTTACTGGATGTGAAACTAAACTCTCTACTTCTACAACTATCGAACCCTCACTCTACAGGGACTTTTATACTGTTTCGGTGGCCCGATCACGTAAATCTATCAAGTATCAAACTCGACAATTAGAGTATCAAGTTCGATTTCGTGATCTGGAACTCTTTTCACCAGAGTGTTTTTTTGATATTTTTCGAGATATGCTTAATGAGATCATTCAGCGTTTATCGGGTTCTGGAACTTTTTCTCACGTTCGGTTGGGTGTTAGTGCATCCAGTTTAGAAAGCAACATTAACTTACCGTTCATGTTGCTTTCTGAACTAACTATCCAAAGGATAGTTGATGCTTTTTATGCTGTCGCCCAATCGAAACGTGAGTTTCTTTTGGCAAATGATCTGATTATCGACGTCATTCTTATCAATATAAGTAACAATGGTGGTGGTAGAAAAATCAATGTTAAAAGAAGAACGCTGCTTAGCCTGGATGAATTTGTGAAAATAAAAAAAGCTGTTGTGGAAATTAACAACAAAGACAATCTTTGCATGGCCCGAGCACTTGTTCTGGGTGTTTCTTCACACAGTGATGATGTTGCAACATACAGACAAGTGCGTTTAGATCGTAAACAGATACAAACAAAGAGGGCTTTAACTCTCCACAAAATTGCAGGGGTTCTGCTCATTTCTTGTGGTATTCCAGAAGCAGATCTCTTTCAAAAGCATTTGACTCCGGAATACCAAATCGTAATTTTTTCGGCAGATGCTGATTTTTCTGTGGTGTTTCGGGGGCCAAATGCAAATAAACAGATCTGTCTTTTATACCACAACTCTCATTATGATTTTGTGCATAGTGTGCCAGCTCTGTTTGGGAATAGCTATTATTGCCCCAGTTGCTTTCACACATACAGCACTTCTATCAAATTGCATATGCATAGATGCCAAAATGTGTGCACCCGCTGCCGCACAAACGCCAATCATAGTGTGCAGAACCTTCTTTTGTGCAAGTTATGCAATAGGTTTTTCTACGGCAACGAATGTCTGAATTTGCACATACAAAATAATATTTGTTCAAAATTCCATCGTTGCGGACAGTGTTTGACTACTTTCTCTACAGATAAAAGTCACGTCTGTCCACCTGAAAATTTCTGCAACTACTGCAAATTAGTTCACCCAAAACAGAAATGCTTTGTGAAGAAATCGGAGGTCTCAAATAAACAGGTTTCTATGGTTTTTTTGACACAGAAACTATAGCTAAAAATCATTGTCATGTACCAGTCTTATGTATAGCTGATTTTGGTAGTCACGAACGCGAGTTCTGGGGTGAAAACTGTGTGGGTCAGTTTCTAGATGAGTTGTTTTCTGTCAAGAATATCATGAAAAGAGATCGAGATGGTAAGATCCTTCGGACTGTCAAACCAAAATACGAAAATATTCGTGTAATTGCACACAATTTTCGTGGTTTTGACGGGTATTTTATTTTGGAATATCTTTTTTCAAAAAATTTCCAACCCCGTGTAGTGTTTGACGGATCGAAGATACTTGCTATCTATTATGACCCTTTAAACATCATATTTCTTGATAGTTTTTCCTACATTAGTGTCGCTCTTAGGAAACTGCCAGCCATGTTCGATCTCCCAGAAGTTCGTAAGGGTTTCTTTCCTCATAAGTTTCACACATCCGATTCTCTGGATTATCGTGGAGTCATCCCCGAAAAATCATATTTCCAGCCGGAATTTATGAATAAAGAAACTCGTACAGAGTTCGAGACTTGGTACGAAAATCGGCTAGACACTGAATACTGTCTGAAAGCGGAACTTTTAGCTTATACGAAAGATGACGTGCATGTTTTGCGAGACAGTTGCAACACTTTTCGCACTCTCTTCATACAGCTCACCCAGATTGATCCCTTTCTCCATGACATTACAATTGCAGGAGTATGTTTGAGAGTATTTCTCCAAAACTTTTTGAAACCTAATACATTGGCCATACTTCCTGCTCGGGGTTACATAGGGGCAAACGTACAAAGTCGAAAGGCTTTGGCTTGGCTCAAATGGCAAGAACAACAGAACAACATAACCATACAACATGCACGTTCTGTGGGGGGGAAGTCCGCATCGGACCTTATTTTGTCGATGGGAAATGTGGAAGCATTTTATATGATTTCTACGGTTGCTTCTTCCATGGTTGTCAGTTTTGTTACAAGCCAAATACATTCCAACCATACAGAAATACAAACATGATAACCCTTTTTGAGCAAACAAAGGATCGCGAAAACTATTTTCGTAGCCAAGGATTCGATGTTATCTCAATTTGGGAATGTCAGTTTAATGCAGAAATTTCTGAAAACACAGCCTTGAAAACCTTTATTGCTGCTCTTAATATTCCAGATCCCATATTACCTCATAGTGCTCTGCATGGTGGCAGAACCGACTGCTACAAAATGTATCACAAAATTCAGTCAGAAGGGGAAGTTATTCGCTATTTGGACTTCAATAGCCTTTATCCATGGGTAATGAAATACCAGGTATTTCCTATGGGGCATCCCGAAGTTATTATCGATAATTTCGACTATTCTCCTGGGGTATACTTTGGTATTTGCCATGCAAAAGTGGAAGCACCTACTGATCTCTTTTTACCGGTTTTGCCCATCACAGTTAACGAAAAATTAATCTTCCCCCTGTGTGGAAAGTGTGCTTCCGAAATGGCCCCATTATGCTCTCATACGGACCGATCATTTACAGGTTATTGGTGCAGTCCAGAGTTAGATTTAGCACGTTCTCGCGGTTATAAAGTTATTGAATTTTACGAGGTGTGGCATTTTTCTCAAAAATTTGAAGGGGAAGAAAACTTCTTTGCTCACTATATTGATACCTTTCTGAAGCTGAAACAGGAAGCATCTGGATGGCCTGAAGGTCAAAACCGACAGGCTTATCTGGACGAGTTTTTGCTAAGGGAAGGTGTTATGTTAAATAGTGAACACATTAGTAAAAACCCTGGTAAACGTTCACTTGCTAAGCTTTGTTTGAATTCTCTATGGGGAAGGCTTGGCATGAGAATGTTAAGAACTCAGACCCAGGTGATTTCCTCTTATGAAGACCTCGTAGAACTTTTTTTAGATAACAGTAAAGTTATCCAAGATGCCAGGTTAGTTTCAGAAGAGCAGATGATGGTTGCCTACTCTCCTATTGAAGGCACTGAGCCTGAAAATAGGAAAGGGAATGCTGTCATCTCCTCATTTGTAGCTGCCTACGGTAGGATAAAGTTATACGAGGTCATGGAACCTTTGCAAAGACGGCTTTTATACACAGATACTGATTCTGTCATTTTCATTGAAAAACCGGGCGATTACTCACCGTCCATTGGTCACTACCTTGGGGAGCTAGGTGACGAACTCGACGGTGACTTTATTGTTGAGTTTGTTACCACAGGCCCCAAATCTTATTCCTACAGAACGCGGGGGGTAAGATTGTGACCAAATGCAAAGGCATTACTTTAAATTCTCGCGCGGCCACTGAGATTAATCTGGAATCTATGATTGCAGCAGTAAGGGGTGAGCCACAAAACATCCAAATTCCTGTACCATTTTCTGTCCACAGAGACAAATGGAGCTGTCAACTCAAAACGACCTCCGTAACAAAAAGATTTGGATACACTTTTGCGAAGCGCATAGTGTCAACAGACACATGCACTTTTCCCTATGGGTATTTTAAAGGATAATTCCTTACACTCACATACCCCATAAGCAAAAGATGCCATCTATGGGACAGAAAACTAAACAACATTCTACCTGGTAGGTAAAAATCCATGGTTGTTTCCCAACACGATGATTTGCAGTGTCGCCCTTCTCTTGTACATTTTTTACATCAATGTTATTGTTACTATTATTCCACAATAGCTTTTTTTTTTTTTTTCTTAGAATTAAAAAAGTTACATGGTGACTGTGATAAAAAAAAAAAAAATGTTGACAAGGAGATTTTTTTGATATTAAAACAAGTATCTATTTGTTTTTACATGATCTCTGATTATATAAAAACAATCACAGTCTTATTATGTTATCATTTTCAATATGTTCATACATCCATTTACATGTATAATTTCGGGAGCTACTCAGTCAGGAAAAACAACATTCGTGTTGTCTCTCATAGAACATTGTAATCAACTAATCAAACCACCACCGGAACGAATCGTTTACTGTTACAGTGAAAATCAAGATAAATTTAAAAAATTTACCAATATAGAATTCGTGAATGGTTTGAAGTTACCTGAATTTGATTCTAATGTGAGAAATTTACTCATAATCGATGATTTGGTTCACCAGGCTAAGGACAGCACGGAAATAGCTGATGTATTCATAAAAGGTTCACATCACCGTAACCTTAGTGTCATTCTACTGACACAAAATTTATTCTGTAAAGGTACACATTTTCGTACAATTTCTCTCAATAGCCATTATGTTATTGCTTTTAAAAATCCCCGAGACTCTTTGCAGTTTTCTCATTTAGCTTCCCAAGTATTTCCAGGACAAACGAACGTGTTAGTTCAGATTTATAAAGATGCAACACGCGAACCCCACTCATATTTAGTTTTAGACTTTAGACAGGAAACACCTGATATTTTACGCTTGAGGTCACGGATTTTGCCAGGAGAAGAACCCAATACAGTATTTATCCCTGAATGGCTGATAGACTCAAACGCTATGAATATCTCATCAAGTACTTATCTCATTCCTCTCCCAAACAAGCAAATGATGCTTTAAAACATTGCACCTCCAGCCAAATCACCACACTCTGTGAAATCTGCAAAAATGTTTTATGTGGAAATATTCCACTAAAACATAATCAGAAGTCACGCCTACGAAGGAAAAAAAAATTATAAGAGCACTAAGTAACAAATCGCTTCCCTTCATAACCAGAAGAAAATTGGTTTTACAGCACGGAGGAGCACTGTTCCCATTATTAGGCAGTATCATTGTTCCTTTATTGACTTCACTTATTAGAAAATGAATATGTTTAAAAAATTTACGCTTCTCCAATCACCAGAGGAGCGTGAATTGTACACACTCGATGACGAAATGAGTGCCATTTTAAAAATAAGAAATAAACATGCAGATGAAAAAGTAAAAGCATATTTAAATGTTCTGCAAAAGTATTTAGGGTTGAAAAACCAATTGGCTCACACAGAAGGAGAGCAACAGGAACATAGAATACCACGTCCAGAACCTTTACTGAACAAACCAAATACCCAGAACCATTCCCATCAACCATCAACGTCAGCCAGTCCCAGTGAAGAAAATGCTTCCACTCCAATCCCTCCCCGCAAGAGAGCTCGAAGAAGGAGTACCAAATTCATCTCTCTATCTCCCCGAAAGCTGCGTGGGAATAAGAAACTGGTTTGGAAAAAATGGTAAGTGAAAAAAAACAATTATTATTATTATTTTTTTTTAATTATTTTTTTATTTTCAGTAAATGATCTGTAACAGCATTAGTTACTACAATATCATTTAACCACAAATCCTTAGAATAACATTTGCTAATAATATTTTGCATAGAAAGACCACGACATCTCAATATTAAAAAATACACACAATGCAAACCACACGCGACAGATTCCTTAGCTTGTACAGCTACAGAATTATAATACCATTTATTAGTATTAATATTCAGAAAGTTAACAATATCGTTTTCGGGTGGACGACCGAAGCTATCGAAAAAATCACCGTGTTTGTCTTTAATATAGATAGCTTGCCAATGTTGTCCTGGCAACCAGGTCGGATCTGTGTTCACTACGAACATCGACTGTTGTTTTCTGATCGGATATTGTGGCAATTCATCACGAGCACAAACTCCTAAACCCACTTTTCTCGTGGTGGGTTCTAACTCTAGTATGCTTACTAATTGTTCAGTGTTCATAGTCCAGTAACACAGAACGATCCTTTGTTACGGATAACGTACACTCAAATTCTGCATAAAGAACCACTGTGATGTTTTCAGGAAGAGGTTGAGCAAATTTAACTTCGAGTCGCACACTTCCTCTTCTTAACAGGCTGACATGGGGGGCAACGGCATTTTGATCTGGCGATAAGTCAAATCCATAGAGAACGTTTCCCTTTACGTATTCTTCATAAGAAATGTCATTACCACAGTCTCTGTTCCATTTACCTAGTGATGTGAACAGTGACATGTAACATCTGCTGTAATGCCTTTCTTTGAAGTTCGGAGTCAAAGGTTGTGAGGGATACTGAATACCGTCAGCTGTCACTACAAGAAAATTCAGATTGAAATGATGAAAATTAAATGGATTTCTGTTGAAAGTGCCATTAAATCCATCACTAGCGACCAGTCCAATAATTAATCTAGATGGTATTTCACCTAGATACAGATTGTCTCGTGTGGCATCTGACATACCCTTGGGAATTGAAAAATAAGACACTTGCACACGATTGATGGGGTATATCATGTTTGACTTGTCTAACACAGACAGGTGAGCCAGTTGAATCTTTGAATTTATTTTGACTTTGCGGACAAAAAGTGTAGCCTCTTCAATTTGCACTTTAGCCTTAGAATCAGCATTTGCAGTCAGTAAACAAAATTCGGGAGAACTGCGAACCATACGAACACGAACAGTAACGTTATTGATCAAGTACCGGTCTTGATGCATGATGTCAGCGTGTATTCGCCCAAGCATCTCGACACTTTTCGATTGGTTAATTCGAGCTTGTCGTCTACGCATCCCACATTCACTTTTGGTAAACATATCACTAACATTAGCCACATCATCTTTAACAAATAGTTCATTTGTGAGTTGACTGTTTTTAGCATCTCTGTCATAATTTAGTAGGTTTTCAATATAAGCCCTGTAAGGATACGTGTCTGATGCCACATTCACTAGTTTATCTTGGAGAAAAACGTCAATTTGACTGAACAGGGAATGGAAAAAATTATTCACAACACCAACTGAAGAATCTTCGATAGGTTTATTATCATTGTCAGTGATGCGCACACGAACACGTAGGTATGAGTTTCCCAAATCCAAGTATTCTTCAGATGTACCTGGTATGCAAAATTCCACAGGACCTCCACTGTCAGTACTGGATATTGGTTGGTAGGTAACATAAGAACTTCTTTCCACACACATGTTGACACGAGGGTGGGAAAAAAGATCTAACTCTGACATCATATCCTCAGCAAAAGATGTCATCTCGCTTGCGTTTTTTAGTATTCGTTTTTTTCTTCTTGCTTCCTTGACCTCTCTGAAGTAATCGACTCTGAGCCTTTTCAGCAATGGTTTTCCCAGCTTCTGATGCTCTGTTTATAAAGGCTCGACGTACAGGTACCCCTTCCAATACATCTCCTATCATATGCTGACCGGCTTTTAAGGCTTGACGACCGACAAATTGAGCTGCAGGTTTTAAAAGTGGACTTAGAAAGGAGAAGGCACTTCTGAAAATGCTACCTAATCCGTACCCACGTTGTATTGGGGGGCCCGTAAACATTTGAGCCCCACCTGCCTGCAATGTGTAATATCTGAGATAATCAGTCATCCTTCACTTGTCGGAACTGTAATTTAACTATTGTCTTGCCACCACGAAAGTGGAACAATTCGCCGCTGTCAGAACGAATTTCAATGCTAATTGACTGAAATGTTTGTTTTCGTAACGGATAATAATCAGGTTGAGCAAAAACGAAGGAACACTTAGTGCTGCACTGAACAACTCGTAACAATGGTGCACATGTATCACCAACTATCTGTTCTTGTATTAAATCAGAATAAACAAAATATGCGGCTACACCCCTCTTTATATCAACTGGATATTTCCCTGTGATTGTACCTTTCAGTTTAACACCAATCTGATTAAAACCCAGTAGAAGACCCAAACCTGCGGCCTCCTTGGGAAACAAAAGGTTGTAATCTTTTGGGACTGTCAGAGAAATAGTGTTGTTTGGATTCTTTTTTCCAGTAATCACAGAACTCACATCAAACATTGCTTGAAGAAGTTCAGAGGGTGAATTGTAACTGCCTTGGGGAATCTTGTACACTTTGTAAAATCCTTCTTTAGACTTTTCGAAAACTTTATTTCCTGCGATGTTGTTGTTCTCGATATTGTTGACTCCTCCACCAATTGCACGTATCATATGAAACTCATCGTAACCGGAATCGATGTTATTAAATTCTCCCGGAAGATGAATTTCGGCAAGAGCAACTTCCCATTTACCTTTAAGTCTGATCTCGTGTGGTAATTCCACTTGAAATTTCGTTTGCGTGTTTGTAGGAAACATTTTCATACTGGCATTACTGGGAAGGGTTAAGTAAAACATCTTCGCTACGAACCCAAGAATTATACGATGAGGGATAACCGAGCCACTTAACAAAATACTGAAGCTTTCCTTTCTGTTTGCGCTGCTTAAGTACTTGTTCGATTAGATACACGTCTTCCGGAAGTTCATTGGGTATATTAGCCTTTTGCAGTTGAGGTTCATAGAAAGTTCCCTCCACTATCTCTCCGTCCCGACTGCGAACTCTATATACTACAGGGTTTCTATTAATAACCTGAGCAATAGTGAACAATTCTCGTGTCCAGTTACCCCAATACCCTTTTCTAAATTTGTGGGTATCATCACTTAAAACCACACTATCACCTACTTGAAATTTTGGTTTGGTAGTCTCCTCGGGTTCCGTACAAATATTTCCAAACACGATCCTCGTTGTGAAGGTTAACTTGGGAAGGAGCCATACCGATAGTGCGGTGTGGTGTGAGGTTATAAGTATGTACAAGGGTCGGCAATACATTTGTATAACTTTTACTTTGAGTATACGTCATCCACTTGTAGATCTTTGTTTTCAATGTTCTGATAAATCTTTCTGCAATGGGTGCTTTCATTTCGCTCCTGGTCGTGTAGAAATGAATATTATGGTTCTTAAACAATGCACGAACTTTCTTGTTGCAAAACTCTTTTCCTTGATCAGTGTTTATGTAACATGGCACTTCCTCTTTAAAAATAGACTCGAAAGCATTAACAACATCGTCTGCTGATTTCTTCTTCAGTGTTCGAACCCACGCAAATCGGGAAAAACAATCAATGCATACAAGAAGGAAACACACACCCCCATTCTCTTTTGCAAGGGATGACATATCTGCCAAATCACATTGAAAAGTGTGTAAAAGTGTCGGGACTTTGATTTGATTGCGTTTAAACTTTCTTCTAATGGGTTTATGTCTCACATAAGTAGGTTGTGTTGCTAACCAACTTTTCACTGTTTCTTGTGAAAAATTTGTATGTTTCTGTAAAGCTTTGATACTTCCAAAACTAACTACTGTATTAGGATTATAGTAATTTTTTTTTTCTTTGCAGGTGAAAATCAAGAAACATCGCAAAAGTGGCAGTTACTTGCTTTTATAGCAGTACTGCTAATATTAGTGACCGGAGAAATTTCCATAATCATTTGGGAAGTAGTATCAAAAGCAGGCAACCAAACTTGCCTCATCAAAGAAATGTTACGCCAAGAAAAACACCATTTGCATTGGTGATATATGTAAATTCAATTCCTATTTCTTGCATATTGCAATGTAAATAATATCTGTGAAATAAATATGTAAACTTAAAAGAACAAACAGTGTCTTTGATGTGTTATGTATGTTTAAGTAAGAACACTTTTGAAATCACCGTGAATTCACACACGATTTGTTTATTTATTTATTTATTTATTGAACTTTAAGATCTTACTTTTAGACAAATCAAAATATCCGGATGAATTATGAATAAAATATGAACTTGATTAGAATATGAATATAGAAGAAAATACAGATGAGGTATGGAAAAAAAAGTATGTGTGTTTGAGTGACATCAGTATATAATTAAATTATTCAGAAAAACTCGAAACACGAACACCATCACAACTCTACTCTAAGAATTCCCACCTTTAACAGGAAAGAAAGAAATACCCCATAATGTATTGGAAATTAGTACATCCATCATTAGACAACCAAACAAAACATGACGACAATGACGGATGTGTGTCACCCTGGGAAAATTACAAGATATCTTATCTCAAAAACATCGCCCACAATTCCATAGCCAAACCAAAACACTACGTGATATTTCTGACAGAAGGGGGGCCCAGCGAAATTCCAAACTCAATAACAACAAATATTCGCGTCACGATTCCTTATCTTATCTTGATCTTGATCTTGTCAGAAGTGTCCACCAATGACAACACGATTACTTATACACTAATATATTTCCCTTTCCATTCAAAACAATAACGTCACTTATTTACAAATAACAAATGACGACATTTATTTACAAATAACAAATGACGTCACGTATCTACATCTGAAAACAACACACACCCACGACACGATTCCTTATCTCTACCATCACCCGTAATCCCATACGCGAACCAAAACACAAGAGCTGAAGCCAGTGACTCATATGCCCACAGGGAAATTCCAAACATTCCAGACCCATGAAGCCATGCACACCGGAAGCATTTGGTTTAAAGTGTACCACCAATCACAACACGAATCCTTATCTCTACCATCAGCCATAATTCCATACGCGAACCAAAAAAATCACCCATAATGCCATACGCGAACCAAAACACGAGAACTGAAGCCATTGACACATATGCCCACAGGGAAATTCCAAACATTCCAATCCCATGACATCACACACAATGACGTCAGTAAGCCACGCCCACCGGAAGCATTTGGTCAGAACCGCCACCCATACTACTGCACTACTTTGTAGGCTAGGTCCATGGGACCCGCTAACCAACGACAGCTGCTGTCATCCATTCATATTGGGTTGTTCTGGCGGCTTATTCCGTAAAAAATTGCCGCTATGTAAAGCATCATGTCTAAACAGAAAAGAAATAAAGCCCGGGTAGTCTCAATATGCCCGGAACGGTGGCGTCAGGGTGATGTAGTGTCTGATCTCTTTATAGCAGTCATGGCATCTTCAGTCCGTGACTGCTATAAAGAAACTCAACGCAGAATTGCTTGAACATTGCTACTTGGAATGTAGGAGGATTGAATGAATGTGGGAAATTGGCTAATTTGATGAGAGAGATGGAGAGATTGAATATTAGTATACTAGGAATAAGTGAAACGTTTTGGAAAGGATCATCAGATTTTGTCGAAACTTCCAAATGGCAAGATATATAAAATATATACGTCAGGTGGTAAAATGCCAAGAAGAGATGTATCATTTATTGTAGAGAAGAAAACTAAAAAAAGATTATCCATGTTATCAAAAAATCAGATAGAGTAATGGCAATTCTAGTGAAGTCTAAACCTAGAGATATGCTGATCATTCAAAATATATGCTCCTACAGAACAGAATGAGGAAGTAGAAATAGATAACATGCATGATGAAATAGAATGGTGTATAAAGGAAGATGGAGGCAAGAATTATCGAGTTAACTGTGCTATGGGGGACTGGAATGCAAAAGTTGGATCAGAGAGAGAACATCTGCCTACGTGGGTCCTTTTGGTCTTGGAATTCAGAATGAGAGAGGACAAAAGCTGATTGATTTCTGTAACAAGCACAATCTCATCATAACTAACACTTACTGTATTTTGAGCAAAAATCAACAGCAAGATACACATGGGAAAGTCCGGATGGAAGATACAAAAATCAATTAGACTATATTGAAGTCAGTAAATGTTACTTCAATGGAATACGGAACTCAAAGGTGATGTCAAGTGCTGACTGTGGATCTGATCATAGACTGGTCTTAATGAAGATGAATATTCGCCTGAAGACAATAAAATTAAAAAAAGTCAACCGCTAAAATGGGATCTGAAAATGGTACAAAATCCAATATTAAAATCAAAGTTTAATGACAATGTTTCCGAACTGCTGTTCACAGAGTTGCAAAACGAAAACGAACCCTCTCAGTCAATAGACTATAAGCAGCTATCATAACATCAGCTGAAAACCACATCAATAAACAAGAAGAAAGAAAGAAAGAAACATGGATAAAACAAGAAGTAACACAACCTTATCGATGAAAGAAGAACATGGAAAAGAGGAGCATATGAAGAGGATGAAAGATTAAGATATAAAACATTGGATAAAAGAATCAAACAATTATGAATCAGATTGAAAGAAAACTGGATTAATAAGCAGTGCACCGAGAGAGAATTATAAAATAGGAACAAAACCAGAGAAGCATTCCTGAAAGTGAAAGAACTTAATGGAAAAGCAAAACGTACACAGTCTAATAACATCAAGGACAAAGATGGAAACATAATCATTGATAAGGAAAAGATAAATGGAAGATGAGTGGAGTACTTATCAAATCTCTAAAACGATGATAATGGTAACATGTTGGATGAATCACGACACATTAAGTTAAACATAACAGCAGATACCACTCTACCGACAAGAAAGGAGATTGAACACATAATTAAGAATCTTCTTAATAAATCCCCTGGGTGTGATAATATCCCGGCTGGGCTGCTGAAAGCTTTGACTGGCAATAACTATTAAGTTGAATCCATTCAGAACATATATAAAACAATAGAAATGCCTGAAGTTTTTACAACATCTATCTGCATTCTAATTCCAAAGAATAAGAATGTACAAAATTGCGAGGATGACAGAACTGTGAGACTAATATCCCATGCATATAAACGTATTGTAACCACTGTTAACAAAGAAATTGAAAGAACCTTAATTGGTGAATTGCGTGAAAACCGAAGGCCTCAGAAGAGGAATGGGAACCGTTAATGCTATTCTGGAACTAAAAATCTCATAGAAAGATCACGTGAAAGAAACAGGAACATTAACATATGCCCCATAACTTTCAGAAGCCATTTGACTGAGTAAAACATAATAAAATGTTCAGTATATTAGATAAATTAGACATAGAAGATCATGTACTTAAGATTGTGAAAATGATTTATACCAAACAGAAAATGCAGCTGTTTAACGATGAGACATCTGTAGTGAAAATAAAGGGAGGAGTTAGATATTTCCTTAGACATTTTCTTTACACAGTATCCTTTCACCAAATCTGAATAATATCTATAGTGAGACAGTGATGAAAAAGATTGAAAAACAAAAACAAGGAATTAGTATCAACGGTATAAAATACAACAATCTTAGATATGCTGATGATACTATTCTAATAGCAGAAAACAGAAACAAATTAATCAAATTACTGCAGCTACCAAATGAAGAAGGTAAAGAATTTGGATGAGATATAAATGCAAAAAAGACCATATTTATGAAAATCTCAAAAGAAAGCAGATCTGAGCCAAAAATCTTCATAAGCAATATGAAAATTGAACATACAACAGAATACAAATATTTAGCAACTACGTTACTGCAGATGGAAAGCAAAAGAAAGAAATAAAAATAAGAACAACCATAGCTAAAGATGCATTCCGGAAAAATAAAGATCTGCTCAGAAGTGCTTTAGGTATCGAGATAAGGAAAAGAATGATAAGAACATTTGTGTGACCAGTTTTCACACAGGGAAGTGAGACCTGGATGTTCAAGAAGAGAGTAAGGCAACAGATAATGACTTTGAAATGTGGTGCTATAGGAGAGCTCTGAAAATCTCATGGACATAACATGTGACAAATAGAGATGTCCTAGATAAAATGAGAACACAGAGATCTTTATTAAAGGAAATGATCCAGAGAAAGATGAAAATGGCGGACATGTACTAAGAGGTTCAGCAGGACAGCGGTTGCTAATAGTTTTAGAAGGAAAAATTATAGGAAAAGGATCAAGCGGCAAAAAACAAAGGACATGGCTTGAAGATAAGATCATTAACAGGATCACATGGCTACGCAGAAACAAAAAGGAAAGCCACCAACAGAGAGAACTGGAAGGTCATGGTGCTGCACCCTCACGCTGAGAAAGCTACATGAAGAAGGAGATAACTGTTATGACTATATTGGATATTGTAGTATTAATAACAGATAGATAGAATGAGAGAGAGAGAGAGAGAGGAAAAGGCCTCGGCTTGTTTATTTATTAACCACATTTAACTAAGAGGATGAAACCATTACAAATATCTCTCATAGTAAAAATAGACAGAATGTTTCTTCCTTTTATGATGAATGTTGCATAATGTGGATGATTTACACCGCCTGTTCAAGCATTTGATATCTCCCAGTACTGAACAATAAAATGTCCACAATGCAATATTATAATCCATTTGGATGTCGTATTGCTGGTTTTCAAATCGTTTCTTTCTAACCTTCCATAAATGATATTTTCATTTATTAATTATAAAAATCGAAATTCTCTCCATATTGCTGATTGCTGGGTACAGCAAAAAAAGAACCTGTTCTGTTGTAAGCAATGAAATGCCAAACACATTTTATGATCTGTTCCAAATACGAAGGGCAAGACAGCTGAAGCTGTAGAATGCATGTTCTGCTGTTTCCAATCTCTAATAGATGTCAGTCTGGATCTCCAATGTTAAGCCGCGTATATTTGATGGTATTGACTGGAAGGAAACCATATGCAATAATCCAAGCAAGCTCCTATTTGTTAGGGTATTCTTGGAACTTCAATAACTTATGAAACGAAGTGTTGTTGTCAGCGCTCAACTGCGGAACTTCGTGGCGAAAGAGGTTAAAGATTTCTTTATACCAAATTTTATTTTTATTTTTAATGGGAAACATGTCAATGTCAGAATGGTGTAGCCATCTTAGAAATACGCACGAACTGTTGCAGAAACAATCTCAGCGTTTGTACCTGTATAATCATTTACTCCAAACAGGGGAAGATGAAGCCACAGGTAGTACTTGCGAAGGCGTGCACACGAGTGATAGGACTGCAAAAATCTATTTGATGGATTTTTGAAGCTGTAGTTAAAAACGAAATTCTTTTTTAACTCCTTGGTATATGCCGGACTGAAAATGTGTACAGGCGTACTATATAATTGCTTTTCTTCAGCTTCTGTGCTGTCTAATATTTATTACGTACAACTGAGCAGAGGAGATTATGGTTTTAAGTACTATGGCTTTGGAAGAAAAGGAAAACGAACAATTTTCCAGTCTTCAAAGTTTTAATTTTTTCTTTTTTTTGGTTTTGTATATAAGTACTTGAACTGAGATTTATTGCGTAAGTGGAGAAGGGAATTCCAAGTAGATCGAGGGATTCTCTCTCTCTCTCTCTCTTAGGGAATGACTAAATGTTCAAAAGGAGTGTTTAAAAGGAATTACTCCAAGATCACACTTTTCAAAAAACTTCTAATTTTGTCTTGTTTGTATTAGCAGTTAATCCAGTGATCCTGCTGAATTTTTCCAAAATGCAAAAAAAAAAAAAAAAAAACGAGATGCATATGGAAACATTATCCGTCAAAGTGCCTACTATAGCAGTGGTCTCCAAAGTGTGGTACGCTTACCCCTGGGGGTACGCCAGTCGATACGTGGAAGTACGTCAAACATGCTTTATATTGATAGGGAAAAAAATTAAGTAATTAATTAAAGATAAAGAATATTACTTTCTTTCATCAATTAAACATATATCTAATATAGACAAAGACGTTATAAAGATCCCATAAACTTAAATTTGCGAGTAGGCGCACATTTGGGACTTTGCACACATAATCGTTCGTGGCAAAGCTGTCATGTTTTTTAAATCTAGGGAGTAAATCTCTTACTTCTTATCATTGCCATTGTTTGTAGAGCCTCCTAGTATTGACAAGCCCAACTAGAGAAGGAAAATTGCTTAGTTATCCTGCTATCTACAGATGACACCACAGTTGCATTAATTATTTGACTATTAGTAGTAAGTTTAACGATTTTTTAGTATATATTGTTTCTGTGTAATTCCAACGCCTTTTTGTGCTTACTTTTACGTTTACACTAGAAATAGTGAATTAATATTATCAAAATTGCTTACATTTTTTAAAAGTGTTTGATATTATCAATAGTAAATTAATTATATTTAAATTTTACAAATTAACCCTCAAAAAATGGATAAATGGTTAAAAAATTTCCTCCAAAGAAACCGCGAATTGAAGATAATTATTATTATTACTTGACACCTCCTCAAAGGAGTCCAAAGACTCATCGAAGGAGGGCACCTACTCTACAGCTCCCCATCTCCACCACTCCCAATCTACAATGAACCACAATTATACCAAAGCCATCTACCACCCTTCACTCCCACTAGTATTTTCAGGAACAATCACAAACATCTAAGCCCCCACGGCGTGATTCGAACTTGCAGCCTTTTTGCTGAAGAGCGGATACGCTAACCACTCGGCCAAACAGGCTTCGTTATGATAGTACTTCTACATCAGACGAACAACAAGGAAAAGATAGGACTGATTCTTCTATTCAAACAAGCTCGTTATCAGTCAAATTAAGTGATAAAAACATTAATCTGAAACTTAACAAAACCTTGCCCAAGAAAGTTCGAAATTATCAAGAAGACTACTTGAAATGGGGATTTACATCGACGATAGTCAACAATGAACCTCGTCCTACATGTGTATTGTGTCATGAGACGCTATGTGATGGAAGTATGAAACCATCATTATTAGTAAGACACTTAAAAATTAACATCCTGAACATGAACAGAAAAATTTACATTTCTTTGAACGATGTTTGAAGACATGTAATTCTCAATTAAACAACTTAAAAAATTCACTAAAATTAACGATAAATATTTGGAGGCATCTCTTTACGTTGCATTCTTAATTGCAAAAGTCCAAAAGCCACACACCATTGGGGAAACACTTGTACTCCCAACCGCCATAAAAATGGTTGGTAGAAATAATCCATGGAAAAGAATATGCAGATAAACTAAAATGTATTCCCTTATCAGCAAATACTATTGGTAGACGTATAGAAATCACGGCAGATAACTTAAAGAAGCAACGTATCGCAGAATCAGAAGCCATCAAACCAGAATTTCAAGAAATTATGAAAGAAATGAAAAAGCCATTGTTCACATTAAATATTGTAATAAATATGTTTGTAAGCTGTTAATAATAAAAAGAATGTGTAAACATATCTAGCGTTTTTAATTATCATATGATGATACAAGGGGTGCTTAGGGTCAAAGCTGTATATTAGGGGTGCTTAAGGGTCAAAGCTGTATAACTGAGAGGAGACCTCCACATAGCCTTTAAAGGAATGCGGAGAACCGACCAGGGCTTCTGACCTAATGTCCAATCCTCACCTTCTCGTGGTGTACCCTGTTGGGTATCTACTTTGATACTGAACGAACGAGGATGGGCTGGCAATTTGGGATTTAGCCGACCAAATTGTATTCTTATTGGTTAAACCAAAATAAAAAATGATGTTACAACATGACAAAATTTCATGCCGGCTGGGGCGTCGCCCGGTTAAACAAGGCCCCCGTTGTTTTCGCCAGGGAACCAGGGCGAACAGCGAAAAGTCAGCTACTGGAACAAATCTGAAAACAAACCCCAACTCAACATCACCAGAGTTAAAGATCGGTACTATCAACGTAAGAAGCCTGAATGGCAAAGAAATGGAGCTAGCTGAGGAATTAGATAAGTACCAGATCGGCATAATAGGGGTGACTGAAACAAAAAAGACCAAAACTGGTGAGATCTTTCTGAGCAATAAATACAAAATGTTATATTCAGGCAATGACAATCAAGGAAAAGAAGGAGTAGCCATAGTATTCAACACAAAATACGAGGCTAATCTTCTTGAATGGCAGTCAGTCTCAAGTAGAGTAATGTGGGCAAATATGAGAATGGGGAACTGGACAATGAGACTTATTTGTGCCTATGGTCCCACAGAAGGTTCTACTAAGGTAGAAGTGGAGGAATTTTTTGAGGCTTTAGAAAAAGCAACTGCCACAATGAAAAAGGAAAAGTTGGTCCTTGTTGGGGATCTAAATAGTAGAGTAGGAAATGATTGTGAGACATACAAAAATATTTTGGGAAAATTTGGAGAAAAGAGCAAAGCTAATAATAATGGCAAATATCTGTTGGATTTCTGCTTAGGACATGGACTGGTTATTACTAACACCATGTTCCAACATAAAAATGTGCACAAATTCACATGGAGAGAAGAGGCTAGGAATAAGAAAAGTCTCATTGACTATGTTATTGTTGATAGTGATGTTTTCTCCCTGGTGCAGGACACCAGAGTGTACAGAGGATTTGAAATTGGAAGTGATCACTATTTAGTCTTGAGCAGGATAAAATTGAATTTCATATTGAAAAGAATAACATGTAAGAAAGTTTTAAAGCGAATAAAAGTTGAGCAGCTCTCAGATGTGAACTGTAGACTAAAATACAGAAATATTATTGAAAAGAAAATGAAAGAGTTTGAGAACAGGAATCAAACCTTGGAGATTCAGTGGCAAACTCTGAAGGAAACATTGATTGATTCTGCCAGAGAGGCATGTGGTGAGGTTGTGTGCAAGGATAAAAAAATCAGAACTCCCTGGTGGACACAGGAAGTTAAAGAGGCGGTGAAGGAAAAGAAGAAAGCATATCAAAAGTTCCTGGCAAATAAGTCAGCTTTTACTCTTACAGAATACAGAGACAAATGTAAGAAAGCTAAACAGTGTGTAAAACTAGCTAAACAAAAGTCATGGGAGGACTTTGGCAAGAATATAGAAAATAAATATCAAGAAGGTGGCAAAATATTCTGGAGGTTGTTGAAGAAGCTTAGGAATGGAGGAAAGAGTGCTGTAAAAGGAATTAGAGATGATAAAGGTGAAATGAAAACAGGAGAAAAAGATATCCTTGAAGTATGGAGTAATTACTTTGAAAAACTGCTAAATGATACAAGCAGTGATGACAGCACAGTGATAAAAAACACTGACCAGGCATGCAGTCAGGAATACATATCCATACTTGAAGTAGAAAAAGCCATCAAAGGCTTGAAATGTGGAAAGGCAGCAGGAGTAGATGATATTCGACCAGAAATGCTGAAGTATGGTGGTATAAGAGTCTTACAGTGGCTGCACTGCATAGTTCAGAAAGCCTGGACAGAGGGACGAATTCCCGATGATTGGAGTAGAGCTCTTATAGTACCCATATATAAAAAGGGAAATAAAACTGCATGTGAGAATTACAGAGGTATTTCCCTAGTGTTCCTGGCAAGATCTATGCAAGTATACTTGAGAAACGGTTGAGAAGAATTGTGGAAGAAAAGCTTGGTGAAGAACAAGCTGGATTCAGGCCAAATAGAGGCTGTCAGGATGAGATCTTCACTTTACGACAAATAGTCGAGAAAGCATGGGAATATAACAAAGATCTGTATTTAAGTTTTGTCGATTTGGAAAAGGCATATGACAAGGTGCCAAGAGAGAAGCTATTCAATACGCTGCAGTTATATGGTGTCAATGGGGCATTATATCAAGCAATACTTAGTCTTTATTTGGGTTGTGAGTCAGCAGTTAGAATTGAAGGAAGTACAGGAAGATGGTTTAATGTTAAATCTGGTGTGAGACAAGGATGTACATTATCCCCTCTGTTATTCATTATCTATATGGATCACATTATGAAGGAATGTGGTATTAAACCTGATATCAAAATTGGAGATGTTAATGTCAGCTCTTTGCTTTATGCAGATGATGTTATACTTCTAAATAAATCTGCTACAAGTCTGCAAGATTCTCTGACTAAATTGAATAGCTGTTGTAATAGATATGGTATGAAGGTCAGCAATAAAAAGACAAAGACAATGAAAATAGGCAGAATCATTGAAATTGTCAACTGTGTTGTGAATGGAGAACCTGTGGAACAAGTAAAACATTTCAGCTACTTAGGCACAATTTTTACTGAAGATGGTAAACTAAATATAGAAATAGACAACAGAATCAGCAAAGCTGGTATCGTGGGAAGTCAATTGAATAAATTCATATGGAATAAGAAAGAAATTAGTCGGAACACTAAATTAGCTGTATACAAGACTGTGTTCAAACCAATTTTAACTTATGGATCTGAGAGCTGGGTCAGAAGTAAAACACTTGACCAAAGACTAGAGACCGCAGATATGAGAGTCCTGAGAAAGATTAGAGGCGTGAACAGATGGCATCAATGGCAATATCATATTAAAAATGAGGATATTAGGAAAGAACTTGACATTGTCAGCATCCAGGAATGCGTTAGCAGAGCTAATCTCAGATGGTATGGTCACTTAAATAGAATGGGAGAGGAAAGATTAGCAAAACAAGTGTTCTCTGCCAGGTTGGCAGGAAAACGACCCAGAGGAAGACCAAGATATAGGTGGATTGATACGGTACAAAGTGTCTTAGACGATAGAAATATAAGATCTGATAATGTTGGTGTCTTGACAAGTAACAGACTGATTTGGAGGAAAATTGTAGATAGGAAGTTAGTAATGATGTAATTTTTTCATGTAGTACTGTCATATCCTGTACACCCCTTGAGGGTACATGGCAGGAATTTGATGATGATGATGATGATGATGATACAAGGCTTATTTCCTCTTTATAATACTTATTACAATAGATTTTTTCTCAATCAATTGGGGGTACGCACTATTTATATTTTCTCCAAAAACGTTTGGAGACCACTGTACTAGAGCATCGGCATATGCTAATACCTTAATTTCCTTCATACTATTATTTATCGATTTTTTAATTTATTATGAGGAACTGTTATTTATCGACAGCACGTGTATTTTCGACTTCCTTCAAGAAAGATTAAAGAACCAGTGCAAAGAATTTCTTGTTCGACTCCATTTTTGAATTTTTGACCGGGTCTTATAGGAACCGGCTAACTAGGAGGCGAGTGTAGTTGAATTAGAATGGGCTTCTTTAATATCTTATGGCATCTTTTTACCCACACCAGTGTTCTGGAGGATGTGGAACAGAAAGAGATGCCGGACATTATTGAATGCTTGAGTAAGGTTTACTGATAGCCACGCTATTGATTGCTTTTTCGTATTAACCAAGCGGAGTAGATCACGTACCAGACACATCAAATTCTAGTGTTCAGCCTGGAACACCACACACCTATGGGCTTTAATTACGAATCTGATTCCTACTTTGAGATGCGTAATTAAAGTAGGAATGAGATTCGCATATCTAGTTGTCAGTATCAAACAGAGAAATAGGTTTCTAGTTGCTGATTAAATTATGAACTCAACTAGATTTTGGAATGAGGACGGTATGCTTGCGTAAAGCTACAAATTCACTTGGTATGTGCCCTGAAGAGAGAAAAGAAATAAACAATATAACGACAATGAGAAGAATAAAATCCATGGCCTTGTGGTAAAATGTTATCTCTAGACTATGGGAATTTTCTTGTCATGCATTCTTTATGAGCTGCGGTCACTTCAGATGCTGTAATGGGTCTGTCAAGTCTGTCTTGGATATGAACAGGAAAGCCAATAATGTTCCTAGAGTTATAATTTCCTGCAGTGCTATTATCTTGAAATAGATTTGCAGCATTTGAAAGGAGTCAAGGATGTCTTGGATGGTGGACATGTCTTCTACATTAACGCAGATTTGAGTTGTAGTACTTTCTTTGTGAAATTTTGTAAATTTTCTATTGAAGAATTCAGCTGAAGGGCTATCTGCTGTTGTATTCTTATCTTATAATTTCTTTCTTCTTGTTTCTTTCTCTTCACTTATCTCTATGTTGATATTTCTGAAGATCGTTCTGCATTTTAAACCATTGCGTTGTGCTACGAATCAGCTCCTCTCTTTAAACAGGTCTTAATTATTTTTGTTTTGAGGAAAGCTTGTGTTTTCCCCATTCAATTATAATTAACCACATATCTTACTTCCAGGTAACATTATTCGTAACATTTGAGCAGAGGGTCTGCAATGAAAACATCAACGAAAAATTACATTTGGTGGAACAAAGGTGATTCTACTTGTTCCCTGCAACGGAAGTTAAGTAGGACTGGATAATGATCTGTCAACTTGATGTCAAGATGTTTCATCTGACTTATCTTATTTTTAATGGAAGAGGAATTATAAGTTCGATCATGATGGGTAGCAATACCTTGATTGATGTGCATATAATCCTGTAGATTTTCATTGGAATCCTGCAAATGCATACTAATTGAGCAATGTTGAGAAATATTTTTAACTGTGCGTATCCTACTTTTCCATTCCTGGGAGTGTCCTCCTATTTTGTCTAATGTGGGGTTTTCAACAATTCAGTCGCCAGCTGCTATGATATACAGTAGTGCGCTTCGAGTAAATATTGCTGCATTTCTTGGAAAAACGTTCGTCAAACTGTTTCATTGAATGCAGCATAAACATTTATAAACCTTATTTCGCATCCACAGTATTTCCAGTTTATTTCCAAGAAGCCTATCCCTTTGGACATTACACAATGGCCTAAGGAGTGGGCAAGAATAGGGAATCAGATCGAAGTCTCATCATTGGAAGCCAAACCAATAGTGATACCCAGATTGAAATAATGCAGAAATCATTTTTCTGCATTATTTTAATCTGGATTAAAATAATGCAGAAAACTAAGTCTCCCATTTACAAGTTGCGTAAAGGTGTTAAAAAAAGCTGTTGAAAGTTATTTTCCCTTGATTATAATTTAAATTAAATTTGACAAGAAATTATATTCTTCATTATTTCTTTATTCAAATGTAAGCAAACTCTGTGCGTGAAGTATCTTCTCGTCTGGGCTACTTGTGCATAGAGACTTATTTTCGAAAGGATGTGAGCATTCTAAGATGAGATATTATGGCGATTAAGATAAAGTCATTAATCGCTAATTACAAGTTGCCTGCCTAGTTGGCTGGCAACTTGAATCCGCCCTCTAACCACTAACAGCTCTGGGCTTCCAAACCCTCCCTGGGCATGGATGTTTGGGACAATGTTTTGGTGGGAGAGGAATTTCATCGTCCGACGTGAGATCGCCACCGCTGTTATTGGAGACCTGAAGAGACTTGAAAAATGTTCATGTTTGATCTTTACAGGAGTTTCCGGACTATGTAAAAAATAAATAAACATTATAAAAATATAAAATTAAGAAACTGGAAAAAATTCTAGTTCATCATCCGTACGAATGTTCTGTAGGTTTAAAAAATTCGTGAGTGGAAACGACATAAAATATTGTTTCCACTCACGAAATGTCGTTTCCAATCAAATCTGATGAGAATCAACAATCCGACAGCTATCAGGCCAGTGAGATCTAAAACCATCTTTTAGATCCTTTTTTTATTAAAAAAATAAATAAAAGAAAGGCAAACAACTCAGGTGCTGAAGTTTATGCTCTCATAAGTTCTCTGACAAAATTTGATCATTTTTGAGTTTGCTTTCTTTCTGATTCTAACAATGAATATCTTAGGCATAGTTTGGAGTAGACCAAACCCACCTAGTCGGGAATTTGTTTAAAATATGTACATGAATTAATAATAATTTACCATTTTGAGATTTATCTTGTAGCTGCTTCCAGGTTCAAGTGACTCTCCATCATAGTGAGGATTCAAAATCTCCCGTTGGGAATGGATGGAAACGAGGAGCTCTGGATCCACAAAATTAGGGTCATAATCCCACGGATCAATAAGCAAGGACAGTTCTAATTCTGAAAGTGGAGAAATATAAAAACATATTTTTTTAAAAAAACAATGATTACTTCTGTCTTATTTTTATACTAGAAGACACAAAAATTTACTTCTCTGTCATATTTCATACAAATAGCATTGAGAAGTTTAAACATTGCGATATACAGAGTACAGGTGACCCTCGTATAACGCAGATGTTAGGTTCCACACAAATGCCACGTTATATAAATCGCGTTATGCGAGACTCAGATCACATAGAAAAAGTAGGGTTAGGTTCCGAAATCGTTTTTGTTTAAATTATATAAAGAAAAACAAGGACATATCAAACAAAAATATATAAGTTGGTAAAACATAAACTACGAAACAAAATACATAGCATAAACTTATAAAAATGGAAATTGCGCGTA
Source organism: Typopeltis vanoorti (assembly GCF_054136105.1). Classification (NCBI taxonomy): domain Eukaryota; kingdom Metazoa; phylum Arthropoda; class Arachnida; order Uropygi; family Thelyphonidae; genus Typopeltis; species Typopeltis vanoorti. Next base: position 103,065,688 of record NC_143569.1, read on the forward strand.
AACTTCATTGCACATAATGCAAAAGGTTTAGTAAAAATAAAACAAAGTTAGGTTTTAATCATCACCGTCTTCAAAACGAACATTTCGTAGATGTTCTTTATTTACGAGTGGCCGGACCTCGTCATCACTTGAAATCTCTTGGACATCATTTGTATAATTCTCATTCATACTTAAGCTGATTTAGTTATCAAGAAGTCAGTAATAAGACCTTGCTTACCAGTATGCTACAATTTTTTATTAAGTTCATAATATGGGCCTAAACAAATATTCAATTGTCTCGTGAATTTTTCGGATCACTCCATTTAGGGATCATTATCAGTAAAATAACTTCCTAACTTTCTTGCCAAGTCCAATCCTTCTGCTAATTTCTTTAAACTGAATTCTTTAACGGATTCATCACAATCAGAATCTTCGGCAGAACTTTCCGCTTCTTTAGTTCGACGTCATCTATTAATTTACCAGTTCCTCCTGATTTAAATCTATTTCCCCATCAATTAATTCACTAATTTCGTTTTCAGCGATATCGCAAAAGCCCTCTAAGTGGCCATTACTATAAAAATAAAATTTTTTACATAAAAAACATTACATATTGTATGCGACTCACCAGAAAATGAAGTGCTCAGCTTGAGATTAACAAACTTATGATTTTTAATGCGCTTTCCTGGCAGACAACGTTCAACAATGAACTTTGTACGGTAAACAATTGACTAGATGCGTGCTAAAGATTATTCCCCTAAAATAAATTCGCTACTTATAATTACATGCGCGATACGGACAGACGCAAATTTCACGAAGATAAAATATGATTTTTAAGTCGCGCGGTAAAAAATATATGAAAAGATAAACGGTTACTACAATTTGTAGATCGTGTTTTTATCGAAACCGCGTTGTATAAGTACCGCATTATACGAGGTTTACCTGTATATTCAGACAAAATCGAATCTTCTAAATTTCTGAAACTGAAGTACAGCAGATCAAACTGCAGATCTGAAAATAAAGTACAGCAGATACTGCACAGACTAACTCAATTATCAACTGTAGTAATTTCTCAAGGGAACAATAAACCATTTCATCCTCTGATGAAATGCCATAAATTAATAGCTTTCTGATCTTCAGTTTCTCCAAGGAATGAATTGTTCGTCATAAATGTCTAAAAACTAGAAACGTTTCACGAACATTTCTGAATTGTTTTTATATTCTTTGATATCGAAAGACATCCTCAAAAGCCCATATTTTATTTTATTTTTATTATTCTAATTTCGGACGGAAAACATCTCTACAAACTATGATCACGCACGTAACATTAGAAGAGGTCTACGTCCCAACCATACGAGTATACCCTGCGCTATCCATCTCCAGAACTGTGGATTCGAGAAGCCATTCTCTGGTAGGACTTTATTGCCTCCAGTGTCTAGGCGCTGGCAAACAGAGTATCTTGAACTGATTCTAAGAGTGTCCAAAGCTTAGTAAATCCATACAACTCTGCTGACGCAATACGTCTTTAAATGATGCAGTTGCAGAGTTAAATTTTGGTATGATGATGTTCTGCTAGAAGCAGTCGTACTCAGCCTTGGTTTTCAGCACAGTAGGCAGATCAGATTTTTGAATTTGTAGGATAGTGAGAGTCCACCCGTCACCCACAACGTGTTAGTCACTGACGAGAGACTCGCCTATTCTATCCACTACAAGTCAGGCTTCATCATATCAATGTTTCTCCTATAGTGAAATTTTACTTCTGTTATCCAGCCTTTGTTCTCCAATTTACTTTCTATAACCCTCGCTATTGCATTGTGTCTTCTGACACGCACTCCATGTGTGCGATAAGGTTCTATGCTACTCGGGGAAGATATGATGACAGTTTCTGTCATCACGTCTTCTCCAAATTGTACTAGCTCGAGTGGAGAGAGAGACAGAGAGAGAGAGAGAGAGAGAGAGAGAGAGAGAGAGAGAGAGAGAGAGAGAGAGAGAGAGAGAGAGAGAGAGAGCATTGATTCTTTTCTAACTAAATATACTGTATATTCTAAATCTAAATCTAACTAAATCTAAATCTATAAACAAAATCACAAGGGTGGTGCTAAGACCAATGTATCCGACTTTCGACCAATTAGTATCTCAGGAGTGGTGGTGAATATTTTGGAAAATCTGATTAGGGCTCGCATTAAGAAATGGGTTGAGAGTGAATCTCTAATTCGCAATGAGCAACATGGGCTTTCTAAGGGAAGATCATGTTTTATCAACTTGCTCACATTCTATAACAATCGTATAATACACCATGATAATTTTAGATTTTGCTAAGGCTTTTGACAGAATACAGCACGGTAGACTGTTGCATAAATGGAAGAATATGGGATTGGGTTATAGAATATTAGGGTGAATAAGAGGATGGCTGACTCACAGATATCAAGAATAGGTATATAGGGGATATAAGTCTGCAAGATTTAAGGTAAATTGTGGTGTACCACAAGGATCAGTGCTTGGTCCACTGTTATTCAATCTGTACATTATTGATATTGGGAAGGATGTGAAAATCGACATACAGCTCATTTCCTCTGATGATGATGCAAAGATAAGTAGGGTAATCAGGAATGCTGCTGATATACAGTACTTGCTGACATCAGTTCAATGTCTGTAAATGTAAAGTAAAATGATATCCAGTGTCGTATTATATTGGTGGGATTAGGCTAGAAGAAACGAATAAGGCTAAGGATCTTGGAGTGTTAATAGGTAGGAAGTTGAAGTTCAGGGGCTATGTGGTAAACATTGCAAATACAACACAAAACATAATTGCAATGCTGAAACGAACGTTCACATGTAAAGATAAGGGTGTTATATTTCCTCATTACAAGACCTTGATAAGACCTCTCTTAGACTATTGTGCACAGTTCTGGCCTTCTGGTTTCCGTTATCATTCTGGTACCTTGGAGAGAGTACAAAGGAGAGTGTTAAAATTGATATCGGGATTATGGAATACTGATCATGAAGACAGATTGACAATTTGTAGACTGCAGACACTAGCAAACAGGAGAAAGAGGGGTGATATCATTGAGACTTACAAACTTCTGAGAGGGTCATACAGGATTTCAATTGATGGAATGATTCAATTTATGGAGTGGGGAAAGGACGAAAGGGCATCCTTGCAAGGACGCTAAGAAGGGGGATGAGGAATAGATTTTTCTCTCAGATGGTGTTGCGTGATTGGAATGGATTTCCATTTGATGTTGTGGTGAAAGAAGGCTGGAATTCAAGAATAAGAATGATAGTTTGTGTGTATAGAATGGCCTTCCTCGATGAGTCTCTGACTCCCTGGAAGTCTCTCTTAATAATAATAATAATAATAATAATAATACTTTTTTTTTTAAACATTTTATTATGTCTCAGTATAAGTTACATACAATAATAATATTTACAGTATTTACAATAAGGATTATACAGAATTTTTTTTTTTTTATGTCTCAGATGAATTGCATACATAGTTGCTGTAGTAATTATATATACTGTATATAATATTTATAACGCATTACAAGTGTGTATAACAGATACTTGCAAGTTAGTAATTTTCTTCCTCGAAGCTTAGCAGAGCTTATCTGAAGAAGATAATAGATGACAGAGGGTGGTGGTTTCATGGTGTGTTCTTATACTGGTCACAAGCTAGGTGTTCATTTTACTGTTTGTTGGTACATGCTTGAAAGACTTCGACTGCTATTACAGTTTAACTTTTTTTTGTGTGCAAATAGGGTTGGATTTAGACATGTTGTGTTTGTTTCTTTGTGTTCTTGTAGTGATAGTTTTTGAGAGTGGGGGTTGTCATAGGTTTGTGTGTGTGTGTGTGTATGTGTGGTGGGGGAGAGAGAAACAGGAATTGCTCTAATTTTCATTCTCGCTATAATATTTATATAGTGCCTGTTTCAGCACTATATAAATATTCCTCTGTAATGTTCCTAGGTTTCTGTTGTCGAACGGCAGTTTGTTTATCATGTCACGTACGTAGAAGTTTTGGGTGGCTTTGCCGTGATGATTGTTGTACTTATATGTTATGTAGTTTGTTGACTGTGTCTTGTTATTTGATATGTTGTTCTGGTTACTCTATATGTTGGATTGTAGTAGTGTTTTAACATGACTGTGTAGTGGCGTAAGTGTTTCACATTAAATATTTTGTGTTTTGTCCATGCTTCCTGCATAAGAGTGGGTTGTTCCCAGAATATCAGTTTTATCATTTTATCTTGCAACCATTGTAGCCTGTTAAGTCTGTAGTCTGCACAGAATGCGTATGATGTGATTGCATATCTTAAAATGTTTTCACATAATGCTTTATAGATTAGTATTTTTATGTGGGTTGGGGCAATGTCTTTTAATCTGTATAGTTTGCTTGCTATTATACTAAGCTTGGTATGTAGGTAGTTTGTACGGCTATTCCAACTTTGATCAGCATCGAAGTGAAGTCCAAGGTAGCGTGTTGTTTTCACTTGTGTGATGGTTGTAATTTTAGGTTCTGCACTTTGTGTGTAGGAGGATGAATGTTTCATAGTGAGATATTTAGTTTCTATGGGCAGGGTTTGGTTGTTTTTGAATATCATTAGCTTTGTTTTTCCAGGGTTTATATATATGCCGTTTTCGGTTAACCAGTTAGTGATTTGATTGATGTCGTGTTGCATATTTTGGTAACCGATATTTGCATTGTTCTGAATGGATACTATCGCCGTGTCGTCTGCATACTGGAAGATTTTACTTTTTAGGGGGAGTTGGCTTATGTCGTGTATGTATATGTTAAATAGAATGGGAGATAGGATAGCTCCTTGCGGTACTCCACAGGTTATATGTACCTCTTTGCTGTGTGCTGATCCTATAGGTGTGATGTGCTTTCTGTTTTTCGTGTATGCTTTAAACCACTGGAGTAGACGACCTCCAATTCCGATATGGGTAAGTTTTTCGTTAACAAGGTTTTTTGTGTTAGTGTGTCAAATGCTTTTGTTAGGTTAATGAATACCACTAATGTTATTCTGTTTTTATCCAATGCAGCGTTTATTAGATCTGTGAAATCTTCCAGGAGTGTTGCTGTTCCTTTCTTTTTTTTTTAAAGCCATATTGTGTTTTGGGTATGATTTGAAATTTTTCAACGTATGTGGAGAGTTGCTGATGTACAATGGGTTCCATGATTTGGTTGATTACAGGCAGCGTGGCGATACGTCTGTAATTACTTATTATGTTTCTTTTTCCCTGTTTGTGTATGGGTGTGATTAATGCAATCTTCAGTGTTTCAGGTATGTGTCCCGTTTCGAAGATTTTATTTAACAGTTTTTGTATAACTGGAAGTAGGTCGGTTGAGTGTTTCTTGATGTCTTTTGGTTTGATTCTGTCTATCCCCGGTCCTTTGTTAGGATTAATTTGTTGAATTGCCAGTGATAGTTCTTCTTTTGTTACTGTGGGGAACCACCTCGACTGGGTTGCCCGTGGACCTAGTGGAGAATGTTCGTTTGTGTGAGGAAAGGTTGTTTCTTGTAGCTTTTGGACAGAGTTCACGAAGTGCTGATTAAATTTGTTTGCCAATTGTTTGAGGGATTTGGGGTCGCAGGCAAAGCTGTGTTTTATTGTTTCTGTGGCAGTGGTTCTGTGTATATTGTCTAGCATTTCATTAATCAGGTGCCAGGTTTCCTTTATGTCATTCTGAGCTGTTGTTAATTTGTTGCTATACTAGTTTCTTTTTGCCGTTCGAATCTGGGTTGTTAGGAGATTTCGTTTTCTTTTGTATTCAGCTTTTAAAGCGATATTGTTCGGTGACTTCTTAAGTTGTTTCTATAGGGCATCTTTTCTTTGTATGTCTGTTAGTATGTTGTCTGTTATCCATGGATTTTGTTTCGTTTGGGGGCGTATTTTTATTTTTGTTAATGCTTTGTTATATATTTTGTTAAACGCAAGTCACAGAGTCTAAAGATGCTAACTGCATCCAGTCTGTTTTTCTGATTTCATCGTTCACTACTGCTTCGTTTAGAATGCTATGATACTGTTTTGTAGTCTCAGTGATTTTTATGGGTTCTGGTTCAGTGTGTAACTGCAATGCTGTGAAATAATGGTCTGCTAGTTTGCATGTTATGACGGCTGCTGTGTGGCTGTTTGGAGGGGCCCTTATATTTATATGATCAATGCAGGTTGAGGTTGTTGTGTTTCCGACTATCTCTTCTCGTGTATACGACTGTATGGATGGGGTTATGTTATATGCCGATAATAGGTCTAGGTATTGTTCTGTGTTGTTATTTATGTTCCTAATGTTTATATTAATGTCTCCTATTATTATCAAGTATTTTGAGGTGCCTACTTTCGTGGCTGAAAGCCATCTGTTTAGTTCTTCTAGGAATTTTGTGGTGCTTAAGTTGGGTGGTCTGTATATTGCGTTTAATATCAGGGAGTTTTCTTGTTTGATGTTTTTAATTTCGATGCATATGTTTTATGCATATTCTAATTTATAGTTTATTTCTGTTACTTCTAATTTATGTTTGGTAAATATTATTATACCACCGCCTCGTTTTGTTTGTTTGCAGTGTTTGTGTTGTTGGAAGTGTGGCATTTGGTAGGAGGATGCCTCTTCTTTTGTCGTAGATAATTCAGTCAGTATTAAAATGTCTATTTCGTCTATATCTTCCTTCAGATAAGCATGCAGGGTCAGCCAGTATTTTTGAATGCTTCTGATGTTGATGTGGAGAATAGATAGTCCTTTTTTGGTGATTGTCAGTTGTTTCTATTCTGATATTGATTTTAGAATGTGGCAATTATCATGTTCCGGGGTGATTACGTCTGCTTGATGGTGTGCATTCATGTTGGTTGGGGTGCTGGTCCTTCTTTACGAGTTGTCAATATTCCTTTCAATGTGACATCCTGTTGAGGTCATCTACGGATTTTATTTCGATTGGTTTTGCGTCTTGTGTCTTTCTAAGGAATATTTTGCTGTCTCTTATCCATATAAACTGGTAATTGTTTTCTGTTTTTATTTTCCTTGCTTGGTAGAATATTTTCTGATAGTGTGGAGTAAGGTATTCAGACAAGTATATTGGGGTGTTGTCGTGGTCTCCTTTCAGATCCTTTGCTACTGGATTTTTAATCCTGCTAGCTTTTATAAGTGTAGTGTTTGTTAGGCTGTTGGTGAGTCGCACTACGACGGGAGAAGGACGGATATTAATTTCTCTTTTCTTTTTTTGCGGTAACCGATGCACTGACTGGATGTCTCTTGATTCAATGGGAGCGCCGATTGTTTGGCTTAGTTGTATTACAGTGTCTCTTAGATGTTCCATAGCTATTTCTGGGAGACCATTTATGAGGAGGTCATTTTTGTGCTGCTTTTGGTTTGAGAGTTCGTACTGTTGCTTTAGAGAGTTTAGTTGTTGCCGTAGGTCCGTTGTCTCTTTAATTAAATTATGCTGTCTTTCAGTTAGCTCTTTGACGCAGTTTTTAATTTCTCTAACGTTCTGTAACATACCTTCTATCGAGTTATTATTAAATTTAATAAATTCCTCATATTGGTTGAATTTTTCTGTAATTTGTGCGGTATGTTTTTTAAATAGTTCTCAAACAAAATCGATTAAACAATAATAATAATAATAATAATAATAATAATAATAATAATAATAATAATAATAATAATAATAATAATATATTCGACGCGAGGCAGGAAGTCCTATCTTTGTTTCAGTTGTTGCTGAGAGGGAACATATTTTAAATTCTGGCAATGCAGCATGAAAGGTGATATCCTGTGTTGAGTCGAGGCAGTCGTAATCGGTGTCCTTCCATTAGACATCCATCTACTGATACGTCCATAATCATCGTAATTTCATGAAGTCATAGAAGCAGCGAGACATATTTCTTAAGTGGAGAGAGAAAATTTCTGTTATCTAGAAAACAGTCGTAATCTATGGACCAACCATCACAACAAAAGAGCCCCGGGACCTGCTTTGTTTGCAATGGAATGGAGAAATTCTAGTGGTACATCGTGAGGAAGACGTAACCGCGAACGGATTGCCGAGTGGACTGCTACATCAATTCGAGACCGTACTGAGAGAGAGAGAGAGAGAGAGAGAGAATTCCATTAGGTGCAACATGTGGTAGAGTCACCTGTGTTAGTAATGCAAGCATTATACATGCCCGTAAGGATATGTGCTTTGCTTTATGGCATACTAAGGCAAGAGATGTGGAGTCATTCTTCTTCATTTTCATCTCATCTGTCTGGTGACGGGTTGAGTCCCCTTGGTACAATCGGTGTCCAAATGGTTCAATTTATAGTCTTCTCGAACATAATAGTGAATTCTCCTGTTTCTTTTAAGGTTCTTAGGCAACTTTTCCTCAGTCCTCCGGCTGGACGCTGATTTTCTTTTTTCCATTTAGCACGATATTTGGAAATCTGTGAGGAGGCATTCTCATTACATCGCCGAACCATCGGAGCTGTTGTTGAAGAATAATGTCTGTGAGGTCTAAGTAGTTGAGATCCTGATTTACTTGTTCTGTGGTTTTATGTTCAGTGCAGTGTGTTTTGTTTATTTTTCTTAGGCACTTTTCCCTGAATGCACTTTTGTTTTTTGAGTAGTTCCTTCTTAGTAAGTCGTCATGACTCACTTGTTGCTGTAGGGATGATCATGATTTTGAATAGTTTGACTTAGAGATGTTTCTAGAGTTTGTTATTTTTCCACATTTTGTTTAATTTATTCATGTTCTACCATTCTATGTTAATTCTATATTTTACTGTTTTAGTGCTGTCTGAATTGAGTGTAATGATGCGTCCTTAGTAGACAAAGGATTTTACTTGTTCCAGGCTTTGGTTCTGCAGGGTTATTGAGATGTTTTTAACTTCTCTTCCTATTTTCATTATTTTGTCTTTCTGCTGTTGATCCTCATTCCAAACGTTTTATATGCTTCATTTATAAGATGGATTATTTTTTCTAATTGTAGCTGGGATACTGCCAGGATTACTATATCATCTGCATATTTGATGTAATTGGTGTTTCTTCCATTTATATTTATCCCTAATTCATTGAAGATTTCTTTGAAAATTTCCTCTAGCGGGAAGTCTTCAGCTTTCACATACGAGTTTCCAAGTTCTAAAATTAATTTGAGGTTCAAACCTTGTGTGTTTTCACTAGGATAAATTGTTAAATCAAGAATATAATTTCTTGCCATCTTTAATTTATAGTATAACCAAGTGGAAAAACTTCCAACATTTAAATCTGGTACGTTAAGCAGAAAAACCCCAGAAGCTTGGCAGGAGTCAGGCCATCTGGTCCCCAACTGATGAAGAAGAAACTCGAAGTGAAGACCATTTAACCAAATAAAGATGGACGGAAAAGTTCAACTTGCAGAATGAACCTTGAAACAGAAGGAAGCACTAAATCACATAGGTATGCTGGCTGAGTGATAAATTCATACCTCCAAAAGTGGAAAAATTCCTTGTGCATCTCATTTGGAGCAGGAATCAATACTCTCTAGTATTGGTCTGGCACAAACAAGTCTGTTGTTCTTAGAGACTAATCTAATGCCTAATTTTGGGCATAAAGGCGTTTTATTCTCTCTTACGGCTTGGATCCACCAGATGCAGGATGATACTCAGCTAACCGTCCGGACGATGTTGACTCAAAAAATCCCTTCCAAATATTTTTACGACTTTACTGTAATAGATACTTCATTGAGTGACATTCTAATAATATTCTTTAAAACAGTTCTAAGTAGAATTACAGTCTATGATGTCATCTGCTTTCAGATTTTGTTCGCGTGGGCAGAACCTCTGCCAAAAATCTCATTTATGTGGCCTACATCTTCTGTAGCTAATGAGGCTTCACGGACGGGAAGAAATTATCTCTCTTCAACTGCCCCCGCCATGCCTTTGCACATTAGTTACACATCTCAGCATTAACAGGGGATGTTTTGGATAGTGGTAAACAGCAAGAAAATACCGGGTATAAAGGCTTGGTGAAATTTTGCTCAGACAAAGTTTCTTTGAGATGATGTTCCTGGTTGGCCTGATATATTTTGATAATTGGATGTTGCAGGAATATTGGAGGATGCAGAATCTTCTTCTTGAATAGCCCATCATGCTTTTGTCTATCTGTATAAACTTCGGCATTAACAGCATCGAGATGGTTTGAATGAACACAAGAAAAATAGTTGTAGTAAAGGCGCTCCCAGACAATCTGCACCGGAAGTGTCTCTTTGAGATTATTCCTGATTGAATCCAGATATCTCATAAATAAATGTTATAGGAACATTTAAAGTTGTAGAAGCGTTCCCAGCGGTGGCAGAATGTTCTGATCATCGTTGCGTACCCAGACCTCCCGAGTTGTAACTGCCTTAATGCAAGTGGGGATAAATATACTCTCTCTCTGTACTGTCGGTTGGGAAGAGTTATGTCCATCTAATGGAATATCTACTGATGGACAGAGTGGTGGAATTCACTTTTTGGCATTGCGGGGAAGAGTGACAGGGACATTGCAATCCGTTCAAGAGGAAGATCAATCACCAGAGTGGAGTTTTCCACAGTCACTCCTGGAGCGACAGCGGTCACTCATTCTGCTTTGGTAAACTCATAGCGATGGAACGAACCCTACTGGGGCTGTGACACACAGAAGGGATTAAGTAGCGTAGTAGACAATGTAGGAACCCGAAGGTACCCAGGTCCCGCCAATAGGAGGCGGCTTACTTCAGCTCTTGCCAGCTGTCTGGGTCTGAATGGGGTACAGCCAAGAGAAATAACTTTTGGTACCGTTAAAGTGAGATTCCAACCCCCGTATTAGCTGTTAGAGAGCAAATGATGTTCATTCACCAGCAATAATAAACATATTTTGAATATTTTCGTAGAGTTCTGAAATATTTGATTGCAAGATTCTTTGGTTTTCCTTATAATTTCTTCTTAATCTTCTGACTGATGCACTGGCAGATAGTGATTACTTTGAAATGATTTCGGTGGCAGTTGTCGATGAGCATCACCAAACCTTCATCGCATATGCCGAAATATAATAATTCAGAGATATCGAGAAACATAAGGCGTGCAGGTAGCATGCTCTAGATCCGCAAATGAAGATCCTTACCAGATCTCCTCGCCTACGTCATCCATCTCCCGACCATTTTCATAAGAAAAGAATTGGCAAAACTTGTGTGGTTGACATCTTCAAGTTATTTAATAAAGATTAGAATAAGGTGTCATGCTTACAATGCTTAGAATATCTGAAACAATAGCCATAAAGTGTGACGCGAACTCTATCAACGTACACAGGCTCTACATAATCTCCGAGGTTTGGAAGCTTCACAACATAAAATTGAGGTCACAACCATGACCAATAGGCGATAACACAAACACTTCAAAAGTAAAAGCACCTACCCGACCTGACATAGCATCCACTTCCTCCATGTGTTCAGACGACGACAAAGAATAATCGAAACGGACCGACCCGTCAACCCCCTTCTCCCCCTCTAAAAATCAGTTGCTATTTTCAACTCCTTTCACCCTTTCCCACCTCGTATAAATATAAAAAAACGCTCCGCCCACCCCTTATGTATATATGTATATACAGTATATATATATGTCATTCAAAAAAACCCAGGTTTTTTCCATTTGTATTTCAATTCTCCCACTTGCCAAAATTCCCCCCCCACACACACAGTAGTTTGGACAACGCGAAAGAAGAAGAGCCACAACACCCAGAAAAAGGTATGTGCAAATTTCTTGTCCTCTATGCAACATATATTTATTGATAAATATACATCTGCAATGCCCTAAGAATCCGTGAGAAAAAAGCCAATGGCGTTTAAACTGGGGCACTCCTAAACAGAAGCAGGCAAATAGCCGCAAATATAATTGTTTATTAAGAGGAGTAACATGGGAGTTTTCCCAGAAATAATATCCATGAAATATTTTACTTTTTTCTATGGATCTCCATTCAGAATGCAGCTGAAATGTTCTATATTGCTATCTATTTCGTCTATCTACTGCAGAGTTTCATGCGAAACCTTTTATAGCCGCTATCCAATTTTCTCAGAGACTGAAAACTTGGCCTGGATATGTTCAGGAGTACAACTTAATCTGAATAAAACTAAGAGCTAAGCTTGATATCTCCAATTCTAATATCGGGCTTAATGCCACTTTTTTTGTTCATAATATGATCCATTTAGATGATGAAAAAACTGGAGATAATGTGCATCTTTTCTTAGATCCGATATCACATCAAACATATTCGTGTTTCATTTTGTTCTAATTGCTCTCTTACAACTTAAATATAGTCTGTGTATTGCTCTGTGTAATGTCCCATTCACCTATAATTGTAATATTTTGAAGAGGTTTTGTCTAAGCACCTTTCTATATCTTTTTCCAGATCTACAAAAATTAAGAAACAGCTCCTTTTCATATTCTACGACTTTTGAAATGTTGGTGGTATGATGAAAATGTGATGTTTTCAATCGTTATTTATTCTGAATCCAGATTGTTCTTCTTACAGTCTCTCTTTTGTTGAATGTTTTCGACTATGATTGCATACGTCGTACCTGGAACACTTATAGAGAAATTTCTCTATAATTCTCACATTCAGCTTTATTCCCATTTTATTGAAAAAAGAGAATAGAGCTGAACTATGAGTGTTTTATACCAATCCTTTTGGAATTCGACGTTTTGAACAGGCCTTCTGAAGAGTATGCAGTACAGCCACTGCAAAATTTTATACCTCCTATACCTCATATATATTTATACCTTTCACACCTCCTATATGTTTAAATTTTTTGGTCGAATGTCGCTACTCCAGCTGCCTTTGCACACTTTAAGTTTGCACGATTTTCGTATCACAAGTATTGATATTGATATGCCCTCCTGTTTGCATTCCTCTTGAAACTTTTCGACTACGGATCTGACATTGATGTTTCGTTTAATAGGATATCTTTATCTTCAATATTTCAAAAAAAAAAAAAATCAGCTAACGCCTTTTTATTCCCGTATATACGGGAGTAGGCGAGGCCATTTAGCCCTATCTAACTTTTGGAGACTGAGTGGGCAGTTCAATCTCCACTGGTACCCAATCAGAGACAGATGGCCCAAGGCTATCACTAATTAAGCGGTACGCAGTGAAGAGAGACGGCTCAAATGTGCCGCCATCTCGTGGTCTCTAACCCTAACACAATATATTTAATGTCTGAAATAATGTGGGTTCTACGGTCGATTTTCTTGAGTTTACAGGACGAAAAACCCGAGTTTCCGGGAGGAAAAACCTGCTTGTCCGTGCCAGAGATCGACTAACTCGGGAACCGGTCGAAAAAAGGCTTAGAAAAATTTCCTCTAGTCGCCGACTAGACTCGAAACCAAGACTTCCTTCGTGCGGCCTAGAGCGGTGGTGTGCAAACGCCACATCACCTTTATCATCTTTGATTCCTTTTACAGTACTCTTTCCTCCATTTCAAAGCTTTTTCAACATCCTTCAGAACATTTTGCCACCATCCAATAGTTACCTTCCGTATTCTTACCGATTCTCGGGGCTCCCACTGGCTACCGAGCGTATCCCCGAGGTGGCGGATGTGTGTAAACCCTAACTACCATCACGTGGATATCAAGGCAATTCTGAATATATTGAATAAAGAGCCGTGGACCCGTGGGTTTGGGACTGGCGATCCCATGTGAAAATATTTCCATTCACCAACCCCCGGTGGGTCAGCATGGTGAATTTATGGCCTAATCTTCCAAGATTAATCAAACAGAAATGAAATGGCCCTCAATCCCCGAGGCCAGATTGTTACTGCCTACAGCAGCAGACAGTTAAACACGAAGGCAGAGGGTGCTAAGAAGCCCTTGTTAACCACATCACGCTGCCATTGGAAACTAGACCTTCGAACTTTAAACTGTAGGACTGAAGTTCTAACGTGTAGGACTAAACAGCTAAAACGAACTAAAGCGACTAAATGGGACATTCTCGGACTGTGTGAAATTAGACGTAATGGTAAAATAATTCTTCAATTAAAAAAAAAACGGAGACATGCTGTATTATAGAGGCCAAGATAATGAAAGAATCAGTGGCGTTGGATTCATGATCAACTAAAAAATGAAGTACAACATAGTATAATTTGACAGTGTATCTGATCGAATAGCAAGTATTGTTGTTCAAATATCAAAACGATACACTCTTGAGATCATCCAAGTCTATGCACCAACAATAAGTCATACTGACGAAGAAATTGAAGCCTTCTATCATGATGTACCCCAAATCTACAGTAAAGGAAAACATCATATCAGAATTGCAATGGGAGACTTTAGACTTGGTATACACAATGAAATGTAAGCTCAATGGGAAATTTCAGATATGGCATGAGAGATGAGAGAGGAGCAAAGAGGCAAGGGTAATATAATTTGCAGAAAAATAAAACCTGTACATCATGAATTATTTTTTCAAGAAAAGAACAGCTAAGAAGTGGACATGAAAAAATCCAAATGGAAAAACTAGTGAAATTGACTTTATCCTCAGCAAAAGAAAAAACATCTTTCAAGGCTGCTCTGTTATACGTAAACACCTTCAACATTGGAAGCGACGAACGTATGGTACGCAGTAAAAGAAGGCGAAGAAAGTTGTTCTCTGGGTTTCAAGGTGTACTGTGAAGGGATGGTGAGCAGCAGCAGCTGCACTTGTTCCACGAGTTTAGTACTAAGTGTAAGAATTCTTGATGGTATTTCAGATGAACATTTTCGATGGAAATTGTAGAATACACATAGCTCTGAAACAAAACGCCTGTGTGAAAGTGGAGGGAGCGAGTTGGTAAGTAATGGGTCATTAATCAGACTAATTACTCTCCTCTGTATTGAGTCAAGCATTTTGAGGAAGCTTTGGGCGGCCCCACCCAACATGTGAGAGCAGTATTGGATGGTTGGGCGGATTTCTGATTTGTATAAGGATAGTAGCTGTTCAGCGGTGATGTAACGTCTTGAGCGAAAGAGAAATCCTAGTTTATCATTTTACGGCTAATTTGCCTGCTTTTGTTTAGGAGTGTACCTTTTTAATGCCATTGGCTTTTTACTCAAGAATTCTTAGGGCATTGCAGATGTATTTTAGAGACAAATATATGTGGCATAGTAGAAGAAAATTCGCACATACCATTTCTTGGATGCTGCTGCCTGTCTTATTTCTGCGGTGTGCATACTTCTGCTGTTATGGTGTTCAAACTAGGGAGGGGGGACTTAGGCAATATGGGAGAATTAATTTGAGAAAACCAGGGTTTCTTTATCCTAGAGAAAAAAGTTTTATCCTGGAGAAATCCTAGTTTTTAGAAGCTGAGGATGCAATGGCTGCTATGTGTTTATGCCAGGAGAGGCGCGATGTCAGGGTAATTCCAAGAAGAGAAATCTCAAATTGTCTGGAAATTTGGGTGTTTTCGAAAATAATACTGGGGGAAATGGTTCTTTTTATGAGAAATAAGACAGAACTGGGTTTTATTTGCATTGAAATTGACTTGGTTATCTGAATCCCACTGGAGGATGGCTTGGAGGTATGAATTGAGGGATGTGGTGGTTGCTGTTCTGTAGGTTGAGGTGAGTTGTGTGGAGTAAGGTTTATCAAAAGAAAGGGAGGAGCGCAATGTACTGTCGACTGCAAAACTGTGTATCGCACTGGAGGTCAACTGAACTAGGTCATGAGGACAGAACCTTTTGGAACCCCAGCTTTAGTTGAATGGTGAGAGATAAGGAACCGTCCAACACCAGGCATAGTGCGCGTCCAGACAGAAAACTGGGAATTCACCTACAGAGATCTTGAGATAGACCGAACGATAGTAGCTTACTTAATAAACCCTTGTGCCAGACCCGGTCAAACGACTTGGAGATATCAAGTACAACAACTTGGGATTCGTCAATTTCTCCATAACATTTGTCTAGAGATGGGTGACATATGTGAGTAGATGTCCTGTTGATCGGCAGGGACGGAATCATACTGGGGGTCGTTTGTTAGACGGGTATCTTCGAGATAGTGCAGGTGTTGGGAATTGATGATTTTTCCATTATTTTAGACAGGAGTGAGCGAGAAGGGACGGTAGTTGGACGACAGTGACTTGTTCTCCTTCTTGGCAATGGGCTGAATATAGGCCAAGTTCCAATACACTCCGACATAACATACCTTGGCAGAGAGTACCTAACCTAGACTCGCCCAACTTTGACCTTCTTTGGATTTAAATATCCCTTCCCCAGTCAGTCAAAATTATTTGCTGACTCTATCGCTCTTCCAGTGCAACCAACCACTCTAAGCTATTTAATTTCCTTACATTAAAATTGACTTTCTCCAGTCCCACTTTACCAACAGCGAAGTCATCCTCCTAGGAGATTTTAATGTCCACAACACCAACAGGCTTTCCTCCTCCAGCTGTACAGATCTTGCAGGCAGAGATGCTGAAACATTTGCCATCACTAAAACCTTACACAACTTGTTCAGACATCAACCAGAATACCTGATAACCCGAACTACTCTCCAAATACCCTAGATCTCTTTCTGACCAATGACCATTCCAAATACACAGTTAATGCAGAGGGCCCCATAGGCAATTCTGACTACAACCTGTGCTCATCTCTTCCCCAAGGCAACAACGCTTACACAGCCACTCCCATATAAGAGTAGTTTGGCATTCTAACAGTGGCATGTGGGACAATCTCCACAACTTCTATACCCGATTCCCATGGCCGGACTATTGCTTGCGACCATCTAACCCAAGCACATTAACCGAAGTAATCCTCACCGGCATGGAATCATACATTCCTCACAGTACTCTGACGTGCCATTACCCAACATAACTGGCTCAAATCAAGAACTCCATGCTCCTTAGAGCTTATACCCAAGCCCTAAATAAATGCAATAAAAACAATCAATGCTTCCAAAACAGAGTTCGAAAGAGCAAAAAACAGGAAATTTTCAGCCTGTCCAAACTGCAGCCGAGCATTTTGGTCTCTCGCCAAAGCAATCCGTCGTAACTACTGCCCAACACTATTCCCGCCTCTATCATACCCAGTTGGCTCGATTGCATCATCACTTACAGAAAATGACAATCTCCTCCCCCTCGCACTTTGCTTCCAATGCATGCATAATTGACAATGGGAATTATGCATGCACTTGAAACTGGCTTCCAATCAAGATGTTTATCTTCACATTTGTCTTGAATGCTATCGCTACTCTTTCTGTTCCTTGATCGTTATTGCGTGAAAATAACATCCTTTTCTTCTTATTTAGTAAAATATCATCTGCGTTTGTCTTCTTCTTAGACTCAGTAATGATGATTATGAAAACTTACACGTGGTACGTTTTCAGTTCTCCTGAAAACTCGGTTTCCTTTCCATTAATAAGCCTTATATTAATGATTCCTACCTTCAGTTCGTTGGCGTTGTTATTATTCTTCTACTGAAATGGAACTTGTTCTTGTAGCTGACATTATCTAATTGTCCTGGATTTTATGAAAAAAACAGCGGCAGTCTTGTTTAACCAGGCGATGTCCGGGCCGTCATGAAATCTCATCAGGCTGAACCATCACATCATTTTTGGTTTAAGCCAACAGAGAGAATTTGTACAGTAAAGAATTTGCACAGAAATTGCAATTTGTGCAATTTGTTCGGCAAAGTCCTAAATTGCCAGCCCATTATCGTCCGTTCAGTATCCAGTAGATACCAACTAACTGGGTACCTAATAAGCATACTAAGAGTTCTCAAACGCACTCACTACGCACATGTCATTGTCAAAATTGATAGATGAACAGGGCGAATACGTAAATGGAATTGCAGCGTTTTCATAAACAGGACTGTACGTGTATATCATTTTCAAAGGAAATAGTCTCTTAAGGTTTTATTCGATTATCAATCTCTCGAGAGCACCGCCATAACTAACATTACTGGCCTGTATCACAGGCGAGGATGTTCTAAAAGTTTAGCCATTTAAGCCTATTTAGATAACATTTCATCGTAATGAGAGTTTCAGAGAGTCAAAAATAAAATCAGAACGTTTCCAGAGAAAGATTTAGACAAAGAACATCACTTTCAATTTAGTCACCGATCATTAAATGCTTTCGTTTGGCTTACACTTCCAAAACATTTCGATTTAGCATGTCTGAAATACAATGAAGTTCAAAATTTAAGTCGAAATCCATCTGTTTCCACCAAATTCAGAATGTCTGTGATAAAATCTATTTTAAGAGAAAGACTACATAAAAAGAATTCAGAAAGACATCAAAAACTTGATGTCTTTCTGAATTTCGTTCAGAAAGACATTTCGGAATTCAGTTCATTGCGACGATGCGCTTTGACTAGAAACACGTGGGTTAGAATTCCGTATGAAATACAAAAAACCTTTTCAACCGAAAGTCGCTTTGATGTTATTGTAAGCGTGATTTCATGCGAGATGATGGTTTAGTGTCATATATATATATATATATATATATATATATATATATAATTACAGAGACTTAAAATTGTAATAACAGAACAAGTCTAAAAAGACAGTAGCGTGTTTGAAAAACAAATGCGAGTATGAGTTCCAAACAAACGTATACTACGCGCTGTCGCGAGTGCGCCAGTACTGAACAGAAGCAACGTGTGCGTCAGAGACATTGTAACTTAGGCTGTTGTCGATATGAAATCTAGAGAAATTTCCCTAGATTCGACAATCTTTCTTTCGAGTTCATCGTAGCATACATGGATGTTAGAAGTTTGAGTCCAGTTGACAATGTGTTGGCAGGGCAGGCAACACATTGTCAACACATTTTAGACCCCTTAACAAGGTGGTCTAAAAATAAATAGAGGGTGTTGACACCGTCTTTCCAGATGAGGAAAATATCATCAATATAGCGGTACCAGACTTTTGGTTTAAAGTGAAAGGAGTTAATAGCTTTTTCTTCAAAATCGTTGAGAAATATATCAGCGAGAATCGGAGAGAGTGGGCTGCCCATAGCCAGACCTCAGTTTTGTGAGTAGATCTTATTATCATATTTGAAGTGTCCTGACTTTATGCAATGGGAGAGAAGAGCAAAGAGTTTTTTTTGATAATTTGTTCTTGAGAAGATCGAGGACTTCTTGAGCAGTAACATTTGTAAAGAGAGAAACAATAACTATTAACTATTAACTCCTTTCACTTTAAACCAAAAGTCTGGGTGAAAATTGATGATATTTTGATGTTGATGATATTGATGATATTTTCCTCATCTGGGAAGACGGTGTCAATAACCGCTATTTATTTTTAGACCACCTAAACAAGTGCCATGAAAAAATCTCTTTCACCTTCGAACTGGAATCAGATGACTGCCTTAACTTTTTAGACCTGATACTTACCAGATGTGTAATAATTAAAATATCAATTTTAGAAAGCCTACTCATACTGAGAGATACCTTCATGCTTCCTCCCATCACTATCCCCCACAAAAATGTGGTATTATTTCCACCTTAGCTCACCGAGCCAAATCATTACTTACAGAAGAAACAGAAATTGAAAATGATCTCCTTTTTCTTAAAAAACTTTTATTAATAATGGGTTTTTGTCCAAACAAAATTGACAAATTTCTTTCCCCCAGGCACTCAGCTACTTCTGAAGAACCCTCTTCCCAAAGAGCCTTCATCTCCTTGCCTTATATCAGCTCTCTTTGTCCAAAATTGGCCAAGATTCTCAAGAAATTTAACTTCAAAACTTGCTTCACTACGCTTCCAAAACTTCGTTCATTACTCAGCAAACATAAACAGAAACATCTTCCTACTCAGTTTCCAGGAGTGTACAAGATTATGTGTGATCGTGGAAAGCCATACTATGGCCAGACTGCTAAATTCATCCTTCTACGTTTGGATGAACACCATAGAGATATCTCCTATAACAGGACTAGCGCTAGCGCTCTCTCTAGCCACGTTCTCTTTTCAGCTAAGACGAAGGCCTCCAACACATTGTAAACTGAACTCAAACTTATAACATCCATGTATGCTACGATGAACTCGAAAGAAAGATTGTCGAATCTAGGGAAATTTCTCTAGATTCCTCTCATATCAACAACAGCCCGAGTTACAATCTCTCTGACGCACACGTTGCTTCTGTTCAGTACTGGCGCACTCTCGACAGCGCGTAGTATACGTTTGTTTGGAACTCATACTCGCATTTGTTTTTCAAATACGCTACTGTCTTTTTAGACTTGTTCTGTTATTACAATTTTAAGTCTCTGTAATTTTTTATATGCTTCTTTGATTGTGATACCTGAAGATGTTGATCAATTCAACGAAACTAGTAAACTAGTAGTATCTTTTTAAATATATCTTGTCATCTTTTTATCTCTCGGTTTCAGTCATTAAAGCTTTTCCATAATATTCCAACCGAGTAAAAATGAATTCATATATATATATATATATATATATATATATATAGCAGGACATGAACCTGCAAGTACCGCAGATTATTATTATTAATAAATTGACTCACCGGAACTTCTAGAGACCTGAATTCGATTTGCGTTAGGGAATCCCCAGAGCGAGTTGACTGCGTAGCAGTTATGGATGAATGTTAAACTCCCATCATTTAGAAACACTCGGGTATATGCACTTCCGTTACCTGATCTGTAAGAAAACGGCGCTGCTTGTATCCTGCAATAGCATTTCATATTAAAAAAACAAAGATATAAATAAGTTTCAAGAAAGCATTAATTAATAAAGAAAGAAATTTATTTTCAAAGTCCCTTTGTTATCCACAGGATGATGTGGAACGTTATTTTTTATTATCCCAACTACTTTTTTGGAGATCCGTGGGCTATAATGACAGCTGTCACTATCGATTATTATACAACCATTCGGAAGGGATTCAGCTGTGTCATGATGAGAAACCTTATTACTTATAATATTACATAAAATGATATCAGAATCAGAATAGTTGAACGCAGCAATTATCGTTCTGTAGTTTGGAGAACTACTGAGGTATGCACGGTAAGAGAAAGAAACCACACTCCATCGTCATCACAGTGAGAGCTGTGCAATTTCTGCGACTGTGCTATGTCCAAATAAAGAATGGACACACATAGATTTCGTGACAGAAGAACAATTCCTCTGTGTTTTTTGCACATGCCAGTTGATGACGATGAGTCGCCATTTCTGTTACCCAATACTCCATGAAAGAAACTGTTGCGGGAAAATCCATGGATTTGCACATGCACGTGTAGTTATGTACATGCAATCAATTACGAATGCTTGTGTCTCCCTATCTCTGTGCGGAAGAATTCCCACGGATCTTAACTAGACGAAGTGCTCCTGCTTTCGAAAAAGACCTTCTGTCGTCATCTGTACTGACCGCAACGTCATGTGCAAACTTCCAGGTCAGCATGTTTGGAATAATAAATTCTAATTGAATAACACGTGCAGGAATTTTCCTCCAATGTTTCTTACGATTATCACTTCTGAAACGCTACTCGATCTTCCAATATACAACAGGTCTCCCTAAAACTGTGAAATATATTTCGAGAGATCCACGGATTGGCTTTATGGACCATGAAATTTTCACATTTTATGGTTGCTTCCGTGATCCAGTAAATCACGGGGCTAATGTATTCTGCAATTCTATAAAGACTGAAACGTGTGTGTGTGTGTGTGTGTGTGTGTGTGTGTGTGTGTGTGTGTGACTATTAAATCAAATGCACACTTAATTGGTCGTGATTCTAAGTAATTATTACCTGCACGGTGAGGCATTTTTCTTTTCGATTGATTTGTAAGTGCAACTTGCTATTACTTCATCCCCTTTATATCTGAGTTCTACGTTGCTTTTTGGGCTATAGAAAATCTTGTTTGAGATACGCATAACCTGGAAGAAAAGAAAGTTTGTTTGCAGTAGGGTTAAAAATGCTTTCAACAATTTTAATGTTTAATTTTCGTCTTACAAAAAAATTCTAATAACATCATGCATGAAATCATCTAAGAAGATGATTTCATGTATGATGTGAAGAGAAAACATAGCTCATACTTCACGGATTGATTTTGGGAAATACAATTCATCTTAGAAATTTAAAACCGAAATTTATTAAATAGTAATAATAATTCCCAATATATCCCAGTGAATATTTTGATGGAAAGATATCTAGTGATTGTTGAACAGGTTCTGCACTAGAAGGGCTTCTGCCCAGGGCCAGAAATTTGCACGGGGCGACAAATTTTTTTTGGGCGGCAAATTACAACCCATAACACTTCTAACCTCACTAACATATCTATTCCTTTCAGAAATGTCAGTTCCAAGGTTGATCTGTTTGAGTTCTTCGGTTAAAACTAACCCAGAGAAGGTGTATTCCTGTGCCAAAAAACTATTAACTCAGATAGCCTGGAAAGAAAAAAAACAGTTATTTTATTTTATTTAGCATTTGGCTTAGAAGAATACATGCATATGCCACCACACCCATATACCCACCCACCCAATCACCCACCCACATACACACACAGAAGAAGACAATAAAAATATAAGGGCGGTATAAAAGAATATCATAGTGTGAGTGACACGATAGTCATATATAAATATAAAAATATACAAGTAAGCATGAAAATCAAAATCGAATGTCTAGGTTCGACAGCTAGTCAACAGCTTCTGTAAAAACTGTCATACGGTCGGTTACAGGCCCCATATAGTTGTGTGAGAACAGAGCCTCTATGGAACCCGTAACCTACCATGGCTGGTGCGGACCCTATTTAGGGAGGTTCGTATTTTTCGGGGTAGTTCTAACCATGATGGAGGTGTATTTAGGTTAAAGACAGTCTGCCAGATTACTGTGGCTTGAGCAGTCCATTCCGTGTGTCATGCTATTGTTGCATCATAGCCCTCAGTGACAAGTCGCTGTACCGTTATGGTGTAATAGGTGTGTTTCTTGACTTAAGCTCTCTCAATATCAGAGTGTACAGGAAGCAGTGGAGTCCGGAAAATTTTGTTATATTCGCGAATCAAGTTGTCTTGGTAATGTAGTTGTGGCGGTTGCATGTGGCTCAGAACTGGTAGCCAATATGAAGGAATAGTCTTTATTGTTCCAGAAATGATACGCATTGTCTGATTCAGGACGATGTCAATTAATTTAACATGTGCTCTGTTCACACAGACAGCTGAGCAGTATTCAGCAGTTGAGTAAACGAGGTCCAGAGCAGATATTCTTAATGTGGGAGCACAAGCCTTCCCCCCCCCTCCCCAGGTTGTTCCAGCAAGTTTAAGCAGTATGATATTTCTAGTCCTGAGTTTGGCAGCAAAATTGGAGAGATATCTATTAAAAAAAGAGGGTTCTGTCTAGGGTTATGCCCAGATACTTTGGATTAAAATTGTGCGGTAGTATGTTCCCATTTAGTGGTACTCTTGAGATATCGCGTGCCATGCTGTTGTTCAAATGGGAACAGCATGTTTCAGTGTTGTTATTGCTTGGAATAAGACGCCACTTCTCAAAGAAGTGGTTTAGCTTCTCTACGTCACTAGTTAGTATGCTCTATGGTATAGATGGAAGTTCTGGTGTTGGGATGTTGGGAGTACACCACGGAGGTTCTGGTGTTGGGATTTGATGCACAGATTATTACCATATGGAAATCTTCTTGTCGTTGTCCTATAAAGGTCAGAAATATAAAAAATGCATAGAAGAAGGGCTAGAACTGACCCTTGTGGGAGAACATTGTCAAGTGTTCTTCGCTTGCTCACATGATCATGGGTAAATACCTGTACTGTACTGTTAGACAAAAAAAAGGGGGGAAGCAGTTCTATACTTCACACTAGAATTGAAAACTCGACCATGGAACTACACTAGACCCGCCAGCTAATGATTGATTGCTGATGTGCCATCGAAACATTAAAATTGAAACAAAAATTTCAATATAAATGAACAGCTTTTACATGGATTCCAATATCCAAGAAAATGTGATTAATATCCTTCCATTCAGAGCTGCTGAACTGAAAGATTCTAATTTTCTAGCCCTTTTTAGTTTCCCTCCCATTCACATCAGCACTTTCTTTCATTTCTTTTTTGCTGGAAAGGTATCACATATTTCACGTAAAGAAAAATGTGAACGTGCTTCTTGTTAAACGAGTTATTTCGGCAGCAAATGTTTCCTACAAGCACAGATGAATTTAAATCCAATGTTCCTCTCAGATTCTCACACTAAGAGAGAGGCGTTTGTGTTTCTCATTGAGTTTATAGAGAATTACAAAACAGTATGTTGGTTTAGTTCATAGATCTCATGATAATTTTGGAATCAACTTAAATATATATATATATATATATCGATTAACGTTCTGATAAGGGATAGAAGCTTCACTGGTGTGTGTGTGTGTGTGTGTGTGTGTGTGTGTGTGTGTGTGTGTGTGTGTGTGTGTGTGTGTGTGTGTGTGTGTGTGTGTGTGTGTGTGTGTGTGTGTGTGTGTGTGTGTGTGTGTGTGCGTGCGTGCGTGCGTGCGTGTGTGAGTACACGTACGTGTGTGTTAAAAAAAGAACCCCGTCCTTGTCTCAGATACTAAAACAAAAATGGTGTATTTCTCTGTCATGGATGCAGTATCTTACCTTTTCATATCCTTTTGGCACAGTTCCATTCAAGCAAAGTTTCGCAGATATCTGACACAAATTGAAACCAGAAATGCGGCATAATTCAGGAAAGGAATCGCAAGTTCTTTTCCTTGGAAACCTGGAAGTAAAGAGAAGAGAGATAATTAACGAATGAGAATCAGGTTGTGAGGTATTCTCATTGCGAGAAATTCTTCTCACAAAAATGTTTCTAAAAGCGGTTAGGCTGTTATTTCCATCTTAATTGTCGTTAAACAGGAGAGATTGTCTAGCCGACTTAGAGAGAGAGAGAGAGAGAGAGATGAAGGGCCAGCAGAATATGGAAGTAGTAGTTGTGATATCTGTTGTCTGGAATATACTAGTAAACTGCTGTTATCACGTAAGTTGGAAACAATGGTTGAATATGTTTTTCGGGTGTGCGAATAAACACCTACTTACCTGCACCAAAAAGTAACTATTCTGAGACTAGTAATTTTGTTTTAATTCAGAATTAATTTAATCTCATCTTATTTCGAAGTTACCAAAAAGTTCGAAATAAAATCTTTGGAAGATTTTTGAATTTATGTGGAAGACAAAAAAGTTAGCAAACGATCCCTTGCAGAATTGTATAGATCCCTCAGGCATCACAGACTCTCAATCGGCTCTCTCAGTCTGCATTCCATGATCACGTTATCATCATTAGGACTCTACTTTCCTTTCCACATCTTGATTATCCCCTCCGAACGCAGGAGATCAAATCTGCGCACAGTAGTCGAGATTCAAACCAAAGTCCTATCAAAGGCTTCGGAAAGGACAAAATGACTTCTTTGTACTAGCATGTCAATGCTAATTTAATTTTATAAATTATCCTCTGATATTTATTTGAATTTATAGAATCTATTAACTTCAGAGATCACTCCACAACAACTCTAAGACACTGCTGGAAATCTCATTACGCAAAAGTTCATGTTTACATTTACTAAGATGCCATTGAGAGACATTATCTACTGCTGACTGTTGCAGTTTACTCAAATCATTCTGTAAACAGGATATCAGTACATCCCTGATTGCCCTGCCTAATTCTACATCACAAGCGAACATTTGAACATCTCCTATCAGCTCCTTCCAATATCATTAAAATATGGATTGAACAAGATTGGACAAGGACTGCTTCCTTGTACACTCTGCTGGACACTTTAAATCTGGCATATTCACCTACCCGATAACGCTGTTGGATACCTGTCCGTGAGCCACCCTCGTATCCAAGTCAGCAATTTATAATGCAATCCCACATTCTCCAGTTCATGCATCAGCCTTTCATGTGGAATTCAATCATGTGCCTTAAGTCCAACATTATCATAGTGTATCTATTCCTTTTATTCAACTCACCCATAACATTATTATAACACATGAACAAATTGCTCAAATACTACCACGATTTAGTAAACCAATGCTGTTCCATTCAGAACAAAATTGACTCTCTTCCCATTCATATATGCGAATTCTCTTCTTAGCAAATTATCTAAAATCTTCACCACCACACCAGAGATACTAATCGTCGGTAGTTAAACACACGGGGTTTTTCACCATCCTCGTACAACGGAACTATCATATATTCCTTCCTGAGGTATCGTTCCTGAACTGAGACTGAAATTAAACAAACCCATCAAGAGCCAAGCCAATTCTGCTGAACGTTACTTTAGCACACGAACTGATATTCCATCTGTCCGAATTACCGAATTCTTATCCAGGTTATGCAGCCACTCTAGAATCTCCCTTCTCATATACCTCGATATTGCTTTTCGTCCAATACTCGCAAGTCACTGAAGCGGTAGTCAGTCACCTTTCCATGCTGCTGGTTGATAGATCTTAGAAAAGTGAGCAAGAGTTATTTGAAGAAACTCATCTTTTTCTCACAGGAGGACACCGTTTGAATTCACCAAAGTTATTCTTCCATATTCATTTTACTTTTACTGCAGCAAAGCGAAAAAATATCTCTCGGGTGGTTTAGCCTGCACATCTGGTTTCTCCTCATACCTCGATATGGCTTTTCGTCCAATACTCGCAACCTTTCTCGACAGATATGCGTATAATACACAACAAAGAAAAATATTCGACAGTTGTATTCTTCCAGTCATGATATATGAAACTGAAACACGAAGTTTGAGAAAAAATTGTCCAATAAGTTGAGGACTACTCAGAGGAAGATGAAATATCATTACGAGGTACTACCATTCTAGATAGAATGCGGAACTCTTGGGTCAGAGCTCAGCCTAGGGTGAGAGACATTATATCAGCAATTAAAAGATCCAATGATTGGGTCATACTGCAAGACGTAACTCTTCTTGAAAACAGTCAAAAGTTTATATTAGAATGGTATCCTAGAGATGGATAAAGGGCTACAGGAAGACCAAAGAGACTGTGGGAGGATTAGATTGAGGAGATGGTAAGAAATCAATGGCATAGAAATTCTCAAGATTAGAATGAATGGAGGACTTTGGGGGAAGCCTTTCCAGAAGTCGACAGAAAATGGCTGGTGATGATGATTTTTAAGTCTGCTGAGTGTGTAGTTTATTTTAGTAATGCTTATCTAACAGCCAATAGACCTCTTATCTCCCACAATAAACTCAACTCTGAGAACTTGGATTAGAAGAGATTTCATACCATTCTAGAGGGACAATGGCTAAACAGACTCTGGCTAAGATATCGTTTCTTCACTGCCAACACACCTTCTCTTTGGCAATGAGTAGAAATCAAAGGCATGACACGATGGTAGCTTGACCACCTTGAGCTTGGACCTATCGGAAGAGATAGTTCAGTGAAACATGCTGCTACCACAAACTTTGGCCACATTGAATAAGTGGCTTCTCACCTGGTCCAATCACATATATGCTGGACAAGATAATCTTTTCCAGGTGCTCGAGTGGTGTTCATTGTCTGCATTCCTGAGCCCACTACAGTGATTTTTCTATGTTGACATATTGACATCTCTCAACCAATTTACTTTATAGAAAAGGTATATATAACTTGCTGACGTTATATACCGTCGCGAAAATTGCATTTTGCATTTTCAGTTTGCAAGACTACTTTCAGATGACGGTACACTCGTATTTGACCGATTGCAAGACTACCGAATTCTTGTAACGCCTTACCAACCGACGAACACACATACACAGATGAATATTCGCATGAAAAATCTATCGTAAGGATAACTTGTACCTTGTTGTGGTTGAATGATTTTTTCTTCATTCTTCGTTTCTGTGCGCATTGTTAATATTTCCAGGAAGTGCGCATTTGTTGTGAACTGGAGGTGTTTGCACTCTGGTCTGGGCCTCCCAATATACACTGAAAAAAAAAATAATATACATATATATAATATATAATAGCCTATAGGTCTGAGTGCAGTACACTATCACAGTGTAAACAGGGAAGAACCCATTTCTAGTCTAGTTCCACCATTCGTTACTCATTAGGCCGATATCGGGTTGCAGTATGGATTCCAAGTGTGGTAATAATAAGCAATTCAATTCTATTTCCAGATTTGGCGATCCGCGTTTTGGGGCAATACCAAAGTTTTTTCTGGAGAAAAACTTCACCTCATCACTGTGGCACTAAATCTCTCTCTCTTTTCTCTCGAGCGCACGCGCGCGCTCAGTAGAAAACTCTTATAATAATTTCGGCATTTTTAGATGGATTTGAACTCAAGACTTGGGTTCAAAGGCTGCGTCACAGAAGCCATCGAATCACCAATATTGAAAGCAAATTTCATTTGCAGGTAATTCGTTATTATCCTGGCTGGAGTGCCTGCCAATGCGATGCTCCAAATTCAAATTGACTCTGCTAGTTACATCAAGCGTAACAGAATTTAATAATTCATTAACGAAAACAGAATGGAATAAATGTGTGGGATTTCCCTAAAATAATACTTACGGATTTTTGTTGCAAACAGTAACTGCTGGCAAAGCCACTGATTTCGGAATATCAGTTTGGATGTTTAGAAGTATGGGATACTCCAGATATTCTTCTCTGAACAGATAGGCTTGATAAACAAATCCTGACAAACAGAGGAGGCACACCAAATACTTTGATGTTGTTTGATATATTTGTAGCCATTTCTCTTCTTCTTCTTCTACATCTTCATTTCTTGAATCTCGTCCGGAATTTTCACGAAAATGAGATGGTTCATCAGATTCGACGGCGTTCATCGCTTCTAGAAAGAGAAAGGAAGAAACGCATCAAGGATCGAATGAATGCTGTCGAATGGTTTTCTCTGCGATTATTGGTCCAGTAATATAAGCATATGATGATTTCCGATGTCCCCAAGGTCTTAATGCGGCTGATGCGCAGCTTTTGTTCATATTACAAACTTAACGGAGAACAAACGTAATAAAGTAATAAAAAAAAGATGACTTAATTTTCTTTTTTCTCCAGTAGATCGCAAGATTAACCATTTTAGAATAAATATATGGATAAATAACCTATCCATCACAGGATAAATTCACGGATAAACCAGGATAACCTTGACAAGATAACTGCAAGGATCGCTATGATAGATTAGAATTCCGCTGGGAAAAAATAGTTTCATCATTTTGAAGAATAGAGCTTCTGATGAAAATGAAATGACTCCACGAATGACCCCGAACTATTTGGCATCATGTCCTATTTAAAATTCAGTGTTGACTGATTAAGATTGCTGTTGAAGAGCCTAAAGCGACGAGACCGTAATGTATCACATCCATTAACTACAATTTTACTCAAATCGGATTGCCTGTGCTGAGGAAGACCTAATATTCGGTTCCCATTTTTGAACCATCTTTCCAATTCAATCGAAAATCCCCTTAAAAGATTTTTGCATACGACGTTTGAACGCAGATTTCAATCCGATGAATCATCAGAGACGAACAACTCCGAGTGATTTTAAGAGCATTGCTAATCACCCTTGTGAGTAAATAACAATTTAATTAAATTACTTTCGCATTGGATTTTTTTCTATAAATAACAAGGAGCGTATTCCGGTTACTGATATCATCAGAAACGTTCCATGTGAATCGGGATGGTTAATGCCGTCCACCAGACAACATCAACGTCGTCCGGTGGAGAAACACTGCGACACATAACAAGTTAAAATAGGAAAAACTCTGATTTGTGCTGGGATATAATACTTTGTAAAGTATTTTGTATATAATATGGACGCCTTGATTTTTCGATATTATGATAAACTCTGATGTCTTATCTCTCGTGTTTCATTTTTGGATTGACACTGATGAGAAGTGTGGGGAAAATAATTTACCCTCAGCAGGACCTTACAAGAGTTGATTTCTTTCTTCAATTCGCGGGAAGTTTTGATAGACCTTATTTGTCTCTAAGGAATATCAGCAGAATTTAAACTAACAAATATCACTGAACCTACCTCAAAATTATAACGGCCTTTTGCTCTATTCCTAACGCGGACTACTGAAAGTGTTTTCTACTTACCTCTCGACTGCGAGCTTTAAAATGTCAGCCGAATTATAGTTTGATATGTCAGGAGTTTCCAGTTTGGCGAGAGTATGGTCGAAAGCAGAAAGACAAAAGGGACCGCCAGGTGCCATCCCCGTTTCATTCGAGCGATAAACACCGCATGATAATTGAAGCCATCACAGTAGCAACGTAAGTTGTTTAGCGCATGCTCCGATTGTAATGCAGATAATCAAAAGAAGCATTTTATTGGTATTGATTGCTGCAGAGCACTTGCAAATGAAATATCGATGTATTCTGAAGTTTCGCGTGCAACGTTTGTAAGGTGTGGCAGTATTCCTTTCAATATTCGTATGTAAAACATTTCCGATCTGTCTAATTGAAATCGACTAGTTTTGTTTTGAATTCGACGACTGGCTCTTCGCGTGACAGTGAGTACCACTATAGCAAAATCAGTGGCTTCATACAAATAAGCAGTAATTGCTTAATAGTTATTTCGAAATTGCTTTCTTCTCCAATCTCATGGTAATGTATGAAACGTCATTGAATTCTCTTCCCTTCTTAATATGATTATCGTAGTGATCTTTAATTACACGACGTTTGCTAATTTTCATAATCCGTCGTTAGGTCACCCACTACGCAGCTCATCCGAGGCATTGAGTAGCTAAACAATCTCCATAATTTTTCCGTAGAGGGGATTTCTTTATTATCTTTACCCTTAGCCCATCTATTATATTAAGTTGCTAAAGGCTTGCATTTCGAGGTTAAAGAGAACAAAATATTGAACGTTTGATGTACGATTGAAATAACGAGGGCATAACTTTCTTCTTTTTTACTAAACGCACTGCGGACGTTTTGCATTTCCTTCGCTTAATAGAACAGTGAAATCAATTTTAGCTTCATTACATGATTACGAGACCTTGACTTTTAATTCTGCCTGTTCTCAGAGGGTGATTAAAGTAATCAGCTTTATATTCATAAAACCTTTCATCTCAGCTATTTGAAGTACAGTTTGAATTCCCATTTTTGTCTCTCTTAATTGCTGTAATCTTATTTGGTGAATGCTCGTATACACCTCCGGACACTAATTTCAGAAACCATTCCGTCACATTCCACCGCAAACTCCATTATTTACAAGTTCCGTGTAGCTTAAGTAGAAGAATAACAAAATCTAATCTCTTTTGATGGGAAAAGAGCTGGGTTGGATTCTCCTCACGTTGAGGGAATATTTATAAAATTACTTTCATCTGAAAGTGAGTTAGCCTATCTCATGCCAACCCAGTAGGTTTTCCATATCAGAAAGTTGAGTTTTTTCCCCCTTGTATTCTGCATGCAGGTAAATCGGCCAGAAAACACACACACACAGATAATACACGAATGTATTATTATAGGCAGCAAATGGTATGTGATATGGATGGCTGATTATGCACTGTGTAGATGGAGGATTAAGTAGTGTAGACTGTGGGTAGCGTGGATTGTTGCGTCTTCTCACGATGACTCCTTCCTTGCACTCGATGGAGTTGTCACGTACAATAATAACAAAACACGAAAATATCAGTATTACAAAGGAAATCAAGTGCTTAAAGTTTCCTGTTATTCGCTGCTAGGACAGCCCTTTGCAGTTCTTTGTAATATATAAATGTTTTATATATGTACACGCTAGTGATCGCCGATACTTTATAGTTTACTATATTCGGCATGAAACTCTCTGATTCCAATCTCTGAGTTTCTTATTCGGTTTTAAAACAATGTGGATTTTATATCTCCTTAATTTAAAATATTGTTTATATCGCCAAAACGAAGCTTATTAGATCTTTATATTTAAGTAACTTAATGGTTGCACCTCTTTGGAAACTCGTATAGTAGAGTGTATGGGTTCTTTTCGCTATACACTTTGGTATTAATTGGTCTAGCTACTCACTGACGAAGCCTCAAAAAAGGCTGAAACCGGTCTGGGTAGTGACCTCCTTCCATAATGTAATAACAGCATACATTTCCTAGGAAATGTGTTTTTACATTGTGGAAAATACCAAGAATAGCGATCTGAACTTTCCCCACCTTTGCAACGAGTTGTCCGGTATTGTACTACGTACTAGGGTCACTTGCATTAGCTCACGTTATTGATCGCCGATACTTTATAGTTTACTATATTCGGCATGAAACTCTCTGATTCCAATCTTTGAGTTTCTTATTCGGTTTTAAAACAATGTGGAATTTATATCCCCTTAATTTAAAATAAAGTTTTTTTTTTTCCCAAATCTTCATTTACAATCAAATGCAATTCAAGCTTTCTATGCAGATTAGCATCACAATCGGAGCAATCGCCAACCAAGCACTTTCGTCGCAACTCCGAGGTTTTTTGAGGGAGTGGAACAGAGATGACACAAACTGGTCTTTTATTGAGCGATTTGCTTCTTAAGCTTTTCCAAATAGACACAGCGGAAGCAATTTCATGAAGCCTAGAGGTGACATTTTAAAGCTCAGAGCCGTGGGTTAAAAATCTTCAAGAAAGTTGTCTCCGGAGAAAAAAATCGGAGGTACGTGACCCGAGAGCTTATTCAGTTTTACCGAAATCTGTTGCAAGAAATATTACGGTCTCCCAAAGGAAACATTCATTCGAACTGTACTCCACCTCTCTCTCTCTCTCTCTCACACACACACACACACAAACACACGCCAACGCATGTGGGCGTGTGTTTGTGTGTGTGTGTGTGAGAGAGAGAGAGATTTATTATTATTTAAAATTTTTTTAAAGTTTTTAGAGACGCAATCAGATTTTCAGGTCTATTTCTAGTAACCTCTCTTCAGAAGCAAGTCCCTTACGAAGTATTTTTGAATGCCCTGAAAAATCAGAATAAAAATGAGAACTCTTCTCACTCGCTGGATCCTAAAGAAGAATTCTGAGCGAATGATATCATTCCCACTTGGGCTTTTTCATATATATATATATATATATATATTAGTTTAGATAAATTAGATGAATTTAGATAAATTAGTTTTTTTACCTTGGGTAATGTATATTAGGGTTACTAAACCATTTTATAAACTTAGTTGTTTTACTCCTAATCCCTAGGAAAATACTAAGAATAGTGATCAGAACTTTACCAACCTTTACTATCAGTTGCACTACCTTTACACTTGAACTACATTTAGGGGCAAACTTAACTGTTTGCTTATTGAGATTAGGAATAAAATAACTAAGTTTATAAAATAGCTTAGTAACCCTAATATATATTAACAAAGGTAAAAAAAAAAACTAATTAATATCTTTATTAAAAATTAAAACATCTTGTTGCAACTTGTATAGGTAAAGTTGATAAGGCTCTGCATTACTAAACTATTAGTATTTAGGGTCTAGCTACTCACTAAGGAGACCTGAAAAAAAGGCTCAAACTGGTCTGGGTTGTGATCCCACCCATAATATTTAGGATCTAGCTACTCACTGAGGAGAGCTCAAAAAAGGTTGAAACTGATCTGGGTAGTAACCCCACTCATAATAATGTATTGCAGTATTCATCTCTTATTGAGATGTGCTTTACATTATGGAAAATACTAAGAATGGTGATCAGAAATTTACCCACCTTCACTACGAGTTGCACCACCTTTAGACTTGAACAACATTCAGGCGCAAACTTAACTGTTTGCTTACTTGGGATTAGGATATATATATATATATATATATATATATATATATATATATATATATATATATATATATATATATATATATATATATATATATATATATATAAGAGCATAAAAGAGACATCTCTTAAAAAAGATCACAGGCAACTGCGTTATTAGTCATGTTCTTTTTTCAAATAATCCTAATGATGATCAACAAAGCCACTCCGTTTGCTGCTGGGATAGACCAGAAAATATTTTTCTCTGTGATGATGAGTTTGAGAGAAAAATTATAGAATCAAGGGAAATGCTTCTGAATCCTGTCCACTTAAACAACAATTTGAGTTATAACATTCCAGATAGCCATGTTGCAGTTATTCATTATTGGCGTTCACGTGAGCCTGCACGCACACTTGCAATAAACAATGGCACGCCTGTTAGAATAACTTGAAAAAATACAACGTTTTTTATGTATCAATTATGTGTGGCGATTTTTTACCTGTATTTTCCAGTTTTTAGATACTTCAATGTTTATTACTATTCTCTTACTTTAAGAATTATAAGCCGAAACTAGTTGTATTATTCTTATTAAATCTTTATAAGTAATCTCGGTTTTTAATTCATTAAATCTATTTTTAAAAATGTATCACAACAACCGAGTTGAAGCATATAATCACATCTATAGCCTAAATGACGACGCATCTCTAATTAACATAAAAAGGAATTTTAAAAAAACATTGAAGAAAATAGGCCTGAAAATAAACAGGGTAGTATTTCTCAAACGTTGTAAGTTCCATTCAGTTTTTCCTAAATTCATCTCTTTTCAAGAAAAATTAACAACGGAACGCGTTAAAAGAATTTATCGTAAAGCTAAGATGGATCTCTTCAGCGAAAGAATTTCAGACAAAATGTTGTTTAGCTTTTTTGTTCACCACTAAAAGATCTTTAGCTCAAAAACTTGAAGAAATGATGGATAATGATAACTTACATGATTATATAATTAACAGTGGAGCACCAGCCACTCGAATACAAAACAATAATAAGTATACTCTTATCCGGAAATTTAATAATCTACAAAGGATACAAAACAGATCTGGTCATAGTGAAGCCCGTATTAATCCTGAAAAAGTTGTAGTGAACAAATCTTCTCATATTTTAATGGATACGGAAACGAATATTCTTAGCAAAGGTCTCAATTTCATTCCCTCACCAAATTTATCCCTAAAGCATCTCTTCTTACAAAAATAGAAAAGGCAAGTTCACTCATTCCTAATCATGTGGCGAAACTTCTTCGTATTGAATCGATTTTCATTATAAATAATGCTAAACCTCCAACAGATAATATTTCTCTGGCTGAAAAACAAGCACTAAAAAATCTAAAACAGAACAGTAACATTATTATTTTACCTGCGGATAAAGGAAATTCCACGGTCATCCTCAACTCCGAAGATTACCACAACAAAATGCTTCAATTACTTGGAGATAGTTCGACATATTCAATTCTTCAGGAAGATTCTACAAGAGAATTACAAAACCGTACAAACAACTTGTTAAACTGCGAGTGAACTTCGTCATAATGTTCGCCTCTCTTTACGCTCTCTACATTCTGTTATCCCATGCATCTATGGAGTTCCCAAAATTCATAAAGAAAACATCCCTCTTCGCCCAATTGTGGAAGGAATTGACTCACCTACATATAAACTTTCAAAATATCTAGCAAAGTACCTCAAGTGTTTCTCCAATAAATCTTTCATCTTTCATCAAAAACACCACAGATTTTGTTTCTCATATAAAAGATATTCCCATCGATGAAAATGACATTATAGCAAGTTTTGACATTATATCTTTGTTTACTAACGTTCCTACAGACGAGGTACTTACATTACTAAAGGACAAATTATCCAAAAAAAATGTTTGCTTTATTAAAACATTGCATTCATTCTGGTTACTTCAAATATCAGGACTCCATTTACCAACAAAAACAAGGCCTGGCAATGGGCAATCCTTTGTCCCCAGTTCTAGCTAACATCTTCCTTAAAGATTTTGAAACGAAAGCGATATCTTCCTTCTCATTTAAACAGAAAGTTTGGAAACGATATGTTGATGATATTTTAATTGTTTGGAATCACGGGCACACAGCTCTCATAGATTTTCTTAATCATCTTAACATACAACATCCTAATATAAAATTTACTGCTGATCTAGAAAAAAATAACTCCTTGCCTTTCCTGGATGTCATGCTTACACGAAGCTCTGAAAGATTAAAAATCTCTATATACAGAAAACCTACTCATACCAATAGATATCTGCATAATCTTTCTCATAATTTTCCACCACAAAAACTTGGAAATATATCTACATTAGGACACAGAGCACGCCCTCTCTTGAATGAACAAGATGAAGTACAAAAAGAAAAAATCAACTCTCTCTTATCTTTAAACAAAATGGTTACTCTGAAAAAACGATTAAGAAATTTCTTCTGGATCCTCCTGGAGTGTGCACCACAGAAACTATTAATTTTAAAGGCAACATCTCCATCCCATACATTAGCACAGTCTCTAACAAATTAGAAAAAGTCCTTAAAAAATATAACACCAAGACGTTCTTCACCACACTTCCTAAATTTCTAAAATTTAAAATATTGCGATTGCAATATCTCTTATTTTCGACAAACTAACAAATCTGTTGAGCAACGTATAGAAGATCATAAAAGAGACATCTATTACAAAAGATCACATGCAACTGCGTTATCCAGTCATGTTCTTTATTCAAATAATCCTAATGATGATCAACAAAGCCACTCTGTTTGCTGGGATAGACAAGAAAATATTTTTCGCTCTGATGATGAGTTTGAGAGAAAAATTATAGAATCAAGGGAAATCCTTCTGAATCCTGTCCACTTAAACAACAATTTAAGTTATAACATTCCAGATAGCCATGCTGCAGTTATTCAATATTGGCGTTCACGTGAGTCTGCACGCATACTTGCAATAAACAATGGCACGCCTGTTAGAAAAACTTGAAATAATACAACGTTTTTTATGTATCAATTATGTGTGGCGATTTTTTACCTGTATTTTCCAGTTTTTAGATACTTCAATGTTTATTACTATTCTCTTCCTTTAAGAATACCTGATGAAGGCTATTATAAGCCGAAATTAGTTGTATTATTCTTATTAAATCTTTATAAGTAATCTCGGTTTTTAATTCATTAAATCTATTTATAAAAATGTATCACAACAACGGAGTTGAAGCATATAATTACACACACACACACACACACACACACACACATATATATATATATATATATATATATATATATATATATATATATATATATATATATATATATATATATATATATATATATATATATATATATATATATATATATGTATATATATATATATATGTATATATATATATGTATATATATACATACATTCATATATATATATATATATATATATATACATACATACATAATATATATATATATATACATACATTCATATATATATACATACATATATATATATATATATATACACATACATACATACATATATATATATATATATATATGTGTGTTTATATATATTGTTTTATGAAAATATTGATTGACTATTTTATTAATACATAAGTACTGTTTCACATAAATTAGCAAAAGTTCTAAAAAAATACAATATCAGAACCTTGTTCACTCCACTTCCATAGATCCGTTCCTTAATTAGCCACCCAAAACCTTGTCATCATCAACTCAAATACCCTGGCGTATATAAAATATTACGTGACTGCGATATTCCTTAATTCGCACAGACAGACAAATCTGTCGAAATGCGTATGGAAGAACACATGAGAGACATTACTTACAAGAGACAGCGAGCAAGTGCATTATCAGTTATCAAGTCATATCCTTTTCTCGGCTAATCCTAATGATGATAACCAAAGTCACAAAGTCTGCTGGGAAAAATCTACAAACATCTTCCGTTGCAGTGAAGAAATAGAGAGAAAAATTGTGGAATCGAGAGAAATCATCTTCAACCCTGTTCATCTAAATAACAACTTAAGCTACAACCTCCAAGATAGTCATTCAGCTGTAATCATGTACTGGCGTTCACGTGATGCAGCAAGCATGCATTCTCCCAACACTGCAACAAATGAAAGAACAGCTTCAAATACAACGACAACGTTTTCATGCTAATTATGTATAAAGACTGTCTATGTTGTTCATAGTCTTTTAACCCTCAATGTTTAGTGTTTTTTCTTTTATAATATCACCTGAAGAAGGCTGTTACAGGCCGAAACTAGTAGTGCGTTTATATTAAAACCTTTTTAATTAAATCTCGGTTCTAGTCATTCAAGTTTTTCATAAAACTATGTATGTTAACCGAGTCAATGATCATTCTGTCATCGTGTATATATATATATATACAGAGTGTTCGGGATAAATTTGACATATTTATAATTAATTATATTTTTCCGTAAGTTACATGTATTAACACACACTTCTCTTCATTTAAAAGTTTGGACCCTTCTTCATTCATATACAAGATCTCAGAAAGGATGGATAGCTGGAACCCACCTGAATCATGGAAGAGAATAACTTGTATCATGATGATTCGTGCCCGCCATCAAAATAAGGATATTACGACTGCTGCCCAATGCTCCCTGAATACAGTAAAAACAATCAGGCATGAACTAGAGACTTGCAACGGTGACTACGAGGATGTAGCAAGAAGAAAGATCCCTAGAAGACGATCTGATTGCGTTCGTACAGCAGAATTCCTCGCAAATCTGCAGGAACAGGTGTTGAAGAACCCTGGCATTGGAATTCGGGCTTTGTTCGTGGAGTTGCTAACTGTAGTCAAGCCCTGGATAACAAGGGTAGCCAATGGTAGGCCGTATGTATGGCAGCAGGATTCGGCCCCTTGCCACACCTCTGGGAAAAGTCAAAAATGGTTGTCTGAAAATTTCTACGACTTCACCAGTCCAAATGTTTGGCCTCCAAACTCCCCAGACCTTAACCCCATGGATTATTTTGTATGGGGCGCAGTTGAAAAAGACACCAATCGCACTTCCAGTAATACAAAAGCCCAGTTAATGGATAAAATTAAAACAGTTTTTGCGGCCCTTCCCAGGGAGACTGTAGCATCAGCTTGTTCGAGGTTCCGAAGCAGAATTGAAGCTGTGATCGATGCTAATGGTGGTTATTTTGAGTAAATCTTGTTGATAGTATTGTAATTAACTCTGCCTGTAATGTTTTTTTGTCAATTCATTAAATTTAATAGATACAAAGAAGATTTTCTTTTTCCTTACGAAACTGTCAAATTTATCCCGAACACCCTGTATATATGTGTGTATATATACAATAGGGTTTAGCTACTCACTGAGGAGACCCCAAAAAAGGTTGAAACCGGTCTGGGTAGTGACTCCACCCATAAGGCATTGTAGTATACTTCTTCTAGTGAGATGTGCTTTACATTATGGTAAAATACTAAGAATAGTGATCAGACTTTACCCACATTTACAATGAGTTGCCGTGGTGTTGTAACATTTTTAGACTTGAACTATGTTTCAGGCACAAACTTAACTGTTTGCATACTTGGGATTAGGAGTCAAAGTAACCAAGTTTATAAAATAACTTGGTTATCCTAATATATATGTATGTGTATATGTATGTTCTAAATTAACTGACTTAAAACCCGAGAATTATAACACAATGACATTTCTTTGAAAAAACGCAACATGTTTCGTCAAGAATGACTTCATCAGGCGATAAGAACATAGAAAGATATTAAAAGACACTTAAATTAACATTGACACACTCTAAAGCTATACAATTATAAAGCCATAATATTCGACTGTAAATTACAGTTATTAAGAGCTTGAACTACAGTCCAAGTCCAAGTTCTATTGTTGTACACCTGTGCGTGTGTGCAATCACGCGATCTCCAGTATCTAATAGTAGAGTTGAAAGAGTCAGGCAAATTATAGCTAAGATTATTATTCAAATGAAAAGGGTCCAAGCTGATTTCGTTTGACTCGACAATGCGGCGCTCTACCTCATCATGGCAGATGTGTAGGTTTGAAGTTGATCTCCAATTTATTTTATGTTGGTGGCTTTCGTTGTTCGTGTTTATTGAAAGCAGGACATGGCCTTACAGAGCAGTTGTTCTGGTTCTTTTATAAGCCTTGTCGCGCTGGTGCTCTTCGAGACGTAGTAAGATAGATTTCTCTGTCTGCCCATAGTAAGGCTTTCCGCATTCACAAGTGACCTTGTATACACCTGTGAATTGTTGAAGGTTGTGAGGTTTTTTATAGTTGTTGAAGCATGATCTTATTTTTGTCAGAGTCGAGAAGCACGTTTTTATGTTAAACTTCTTTAGAATTCTACTCAGCTTTTTGGATAGTGTGCTGATATATGGCAAGACGATATGACCTTTGGAGTCGTCCTGTGTCTCTACGTTGCTACGTTGACGGCGGGATAATTGGTTGTTAATATTTTTTAGAGAGTAGCCATTGTTTTTAAAGGTCCACTTAAGATGTTGTAGTTCCTTTTTCAGTTCTTCTTCATCTGACAGTACAGATCTTGCACGATTCGCTAGAGTTTATATAATACAAAACTTTTGCGCTGGATGGTGATGGGAGGACGTATGGAAATATCTGTCTGTGTGTCTTGGCTTTCTAAAAATAGAGACTTTAATTGATTCAGGCATCTTGGTGAGTTTAACATCTAGGAAACAGATGGAACTATTTTCTTCAATCTCCATAGTCAATTTTATATCTTGATGGCGGTTGTTTAAGTGGTCGAGAAACTTATGAAGATTCTCAGTACCATGCTCCCATATGAGGAATATATCGTCCACATATGTAAGCCAAATTTTTGGTTTTAAAGTAAAAGAGGAGATTGCCTTTTCTTCAAAGTCCTCGAAAAAAATGTTGGCTAAAACAGGAGAGAGGAGGCTTCCCATAGCTAATCCTTTGACCTGTTTGTATAGTTTACCTTCGAATTCAAAATAGCCAGAGTTTACACAGTGAGATAACATAGAGAACATTTTATTTGAAATGTTTTATTTATCTTAAGTGGACCTTTAAAAACAATGGCTACTCTATAAAAAATATTAACAACCAATTATCCCGCCGTCAACGTAGCAACGTAGAGACACAGGACGACTCCAAAGGGCATATCGTCTTGCCATATATCAGCACACTATCCAAAAAGCTGAGTAGAATTCTAAAGAAGTTTAACATAAAAACGTGCTTCTCGACTCTGCCAAGAATAAGATCATGCTTCAACAATCATAAACAACCTCACAACCTTCTACAATTCCCAGGTGTATACAAGGCCACTTGTGAATGCGGAAAGCCTTACTATGGGCAGACAGAGAAATCTATCTTACTACGTCTCGAAGAGCACCAGCGCGACAATGCTTATAAAAGAACTAGAGCAACTGTTCTGTAAGGCCATGTCCTGCTTTCAATAAACACGAACAACGAAAGCCACCAACATGAAATAAATTGGAGATCAACTTCAAACCTACACATCTGCCATGATGAGGTAGAGCGCCGCATTGTCGAGTCAAACGAAATCAGCTTGGACCCTTTTCATTTGAATAATAATCTTAGCTATAATTTGCCTGACTCTTTCAACTCTACTATTAGATACTGGAGATCGCGTGATTGCACACACGCACAGGTGTACAACAATAGAACTTTGATTTGGACTGTAGTTCAAGCTCTTAATAACTGTAATTTACAGTCGAATATTATGGCTTTATAATTGTATAGCTTTAGAGTGTGTCAATGTTAATTCAAGTGTCTTTTAATATCTTTCTATGTTCTTATCGCCTGATGAAGTCATTCTTGACGAAACATGTTGCGTTTTTTCAAATAAATGTCATTGTGTTATAATTCTCGGGTTTTAAGTCAGTTAATTTAGAAAAATGAACATATCCCAACCCCGAGTTAATAGTACTAATCATATATGTATATATATGTATATATATACATACATATATATGTATACATACACATATATATATATTTACATACATATATATATATATGTGTATGTGTGTGTGTATATATATATATATATATATATATATATATATATATACACACATACATATATGTATATTTGAAGAAAATATAGATTTAATGACTATAAAACCGAGATAATATTTAAAGATTTTAATGATAAATACTACCAGTTTCGGCGTATGGCAGCCTTCTTCAGGTATTTATAAGGGAATACTAATAAACATTGAATTATTTAAACAAACGTGAAATTACAGGTACAAATTGCCTCACATAATCGATACATAAAAACGTTGTACTTTTTCAAGCTGTTCCAACTGACGTGCCATTGTTTATTACAATCGTGCGTGCAGGTTCACGTGAACGCCAATATTGAACAACTGCAGCATGGCTATCTGGGATGTTATAACTTAAATTGTTGTTTAAGTGGACAGGTTTCAGCA
The DNA here is from genome assembly GCF_054136105.1 of Typopeltis vanoorti. Classification (NCBI taxonomy): domain Eukaryota; kingdom Metazoa; phylum Arthropoda; class Arachnida; order Uropygi; family Thelyphonidae; genus Typopeltis; species Typopeltis vanoorti. Next base: position 103,107,726 of record NC_143569.1, read on the forward strand.
GGATTTCTCTTGATTCTACAATTTTCCTCTCAAACTCGTCATCACAGCGAAAGATATTTTCTGATCTATTCCAGCAAACGGAGTGACTTTGTTGGTTATCATTAGGATTATTTGAAGAAAGAATATGACTGGATAACGCCGTTGCATGAGATCTTTTGTAAGAGATGTCTCTCTTATGCTCTTCTATTCTTTGTTCAATAGATTTGTTTGTTTGTCCAAAGTATGGGATATTGCAATCGCACCACAATTTATATACTCCAGGGTACTTAACGTTGTGATGAGTAGGTTTTGGATGGCTGATTAGAGAACGGATTTTAGGAAGTGTGGTGAAGAATGTCCTGATATTATATTTTTTAAGGACTTTAGCTAATTTTTTGGAGACTGTGCTAATGTATGGAATGGAGATGCTACCTTTAATATTAATAGTCTCTGTTGTGCACAGTCTAGAAGGATCCAGAAGAAATTTCTTAATTGTTTTTCAGAGGATCCATTTTGTTTAAAAGTAAGAGTGAGGTGATTCATTTCTTTTTGTAGTTCATCTTGTTCATTTTATTTTATGCATTTTATTTCATTTAAGAACAAGATGAACTCATCTTGTTCTTAAATGAACAAGATGTGTTAATTTAAATCTGTGAGAGGCACACATCTCTCATAGATTTTCTTCGTCATCTAAACATCCAACATCCTAATATAAATTTTCTGCTGATTTAGAAAATAATAACTCCTTACCTTTCTTGGATGTTATGCTTACACGGTGCTCTGAAAGATTAAAAATCTCTATGTACAGAAAACCTACGCATACCAATAGATATCTGCATAATCTTTCTCATCATTTTCCACCACAAAAACTTGGTACTATATCTACCTTAGGACACAGAGCACGTTCTCTCTTAAATGAACAAGATGATCTACATGTATATATATATATATATATATATATATATACATATATATATAATATATATATATATATATATATATATATATATATATATATATATATATATATATATATATATATATATATATATATATATATATTGTGCAGTGCGGTCGGAGTGTGGTTAGATGATAATAAAGGAGTGAATGTGTGTAGAAATTGTAGGGAGAATGAGGAATTGAAGTGTATTTCGTATCGTGAGTGTGATATTTTTGTCAAACTTCGGAATGAAGAAAATAGGGATATGACAAGAAACGGCGAGGTTGTACCAGAGAATTTCGAGAGTGTGAATGTCGAAAGTGTGAATGATAGTATAAATGGTTTTACAGAGAATAAAAAATATGAGATAGATGCAATGAGTGAGATCGCGTTGTTGAATGGTGCGACACAAAGGGCAAAGCAGCAGCTAGAGCGTATGAGCAAAAGTCGACTGAATGATCCAGTCAATAACAAAAAGTACGACAGGAAAAATAGGCGTATGAGTGTGAACATGAACAAAATGAAGGATAGATTGCTGTATGGAGACTGGTTAGTACGAGGTGTGTTAGTAGAGGATTTGACTAAATCGTACCAACCTGGTGCGATCATAAAGGATGTAACTGAGTCTATTAGAGAGCAAAAGGAAAGGGTGAAAGAAATGATTGTTGTGGCAGGTACGAATGATTTGAAAGGAGATAAAATGGAAATGATAGAAGACCTGAATGAATTGTTTGAGGTAGCAAAAGAAAAGAGTGGGAGAGTTAGAATTATTAATTTTTTGCCACGGTATGACAGTGAAATGTTTAAAAGGAAGGCCATAATTGCGAATGACTTTATGCGTGGGTTATGTATGACGAGTGATGTGGAATTTGTGGATGTGTGGAGTGAGTTCGATGGGCGAAAGGATCTATAAAAGATGGATGGCTTGCATTTGAATGGTTACGGTGTAAGGAGACTTGAGAAAGTGTTGCTGAATGTAGTGGATGTGCAAATTCAGGGAAACTAGATTTATTAAAGGGGGGGAGTAGATATACAGTCCTTAGGGAGGCAGTTGAATGTATGAATGAATATAATAAGCCCGAGAGAATAAGGACAACAAATCAGAGTGGGATTGTTAATATAAGTCATCAAGGTAGGGTTGGGGCTAATGGGGATCTTAAATTCATGTACACTAATACTAGAAGTATTAGGAACAAGAAGGAAGAGTTTTTGGCCATTGTTGGCACTTCCAGACCACAGGTTATTGGTATTAGTGAATCATGGCTGACTGTAGATGATATCGCTAGTGGGATTGAATGTGCTTGGTATATGGTGTTTAGGAATGACAGGGAGAATAAAAAAGGGGGGGGGGGCAGGAGTATTGTTGATGATAGCTGATGAGCTACAGCCAAGGAGAATAGAAGATGAATTGCAGAATAGAGGAAAGGAGCACATTTGAGGCCATTTGGTGTGAGATTGTCGCTAACAGAACAAAATTTACAATTGGGTGCTGCTATAGACCAGGTGATGGAAAAGATGGTGGTGACAGTATGCACAAGCAAATAGAAGAAATGAGTGGAAGGAGGGTAATTATTATGGGAGATTTCAACTATGGTCGCACTGATTGGAGTGAGGAGAGGACACACTGGAGGAAAGAACTGGATTTTATGCGGTTATTAAGGGATAACTATCTGCGACAGCATGTAATGGAAAATACTAATTTAAGGAGTTTAAGGAGAAAGGTGACCAGCAGGCACATGAACGGTATAAAGCGCAGGCCGGAAGGGTAACGAGTGTTGTAAGAAAAGCAAATAAGGATTACGAAAGAACATTGGCCATGCAGGCTAAAGAGAATCCTAAACAGTTTTTTAGATACGTGGCAAGTAAAAGGAAAAATGTACATGCAGAATGATTTTAAAGAATGCCGATGGTAGGGAGGTAAATGAATAAGTTGATATAGTTGAGTTACTGAGTGAGCACTTTGCAAGAACATATCATCCAGGTGGTGACATTGCAGAAACGAATAAACCAGTAGATTATATACGGGAATTGTGGTAAATGAAATTGAGGTGAGTAGTCTATTGCATAACCTCAATGTCAATACATCCGTGGGATTAGATGATATGCCAGCTCGTGTCATACGAGAAGCAGCTAAAGAATTGTCAGTACCCTTGACCATTTTGTTTGATTTGAGTCTCGGGTCTGGGTTAGTCCCGAGGGGGTGGAAAATAGGGGAAAATAGTTCCACTGCATATAGGTGGTTATATACGACTGCTGTTGTAAATTACCGAACGATTAGCATATCAGGAATCATTGTCAAGGTCTTAGAGAAATTAGTCAAGAAAAGAATACAGGATTGGATAGATGAAAATGGGATATCGTATGGGGGCAACATGGTTTGTGAAGGGTAGATCATGCCTCAGTAACTTGCTCACGTTTTATAACACAGTAACGGCTGAACTGGATAGGGGTAATGGGTTTACAGTGATACTACTGGACCTTGCCAAGGCCTTTGACAGTACAGATACTACATGGAACCCTAATCAGTAAACTGGAGCATATGGGGATAGATATAGTGTTGGTGAGATGGATAGGAGGGTGGTTGAAGGAGAGGTACCAGAGAGTGGTTTATGCAGGAGTGGAGTCTAAAAGACGGCTTGTGACTAGTGGTGTGCCGCAGGGCTCTGTTCTTGGACCACTGCTTTTCAATTTGTTCATCAATGATATAGGAAAGGATTTGAGAGGAAGTGTTCACTTGTTTGCTGATGACGCAAAGTTGGGTAGAGCAATTTTGAGTGCACAGGATGTCAAAATTTTACAGGATGATTTGGATAGTTTGGAGGACTGGGCTAGGAAAAATGGATGTCAATTTAATGTGGCAAAGTGTAAGGTTATGCACTTTGGGGTGAAAAGAATAGCAGCAGTATATCGCATTGGTGGAACCGTACTCCAGGAGATTGATGAGGCCAGGGATTTGGGTGTGTTGGTGGATAGGGAATTGAAGTTTAGTGGGCACATTGCAAAAGTGACTAAATCAGCTCATCAAATCACTTGGCTTCTGAAAAATACTTTAACATGCAGAGACAAATAAGTTGTTGTTCCTCTGTATCGAGCCTGATAAGACCCCATCTGGACTACTGTGCCCAGTTATGGGCACCAGGGTTTCTTCGTGATGGGAAGGAAGTGGAGAGGATCCAGAGACGAGTGACCAAGATGATAGCAGGTCTGTGGAATGAACCTAATGAGAATAGGTTGAAGATTTGTGGGTTGCAGAGATTGGACGATAGGCGAAGGAGGGATGATATGATTGAGACATTCAAATTAGTGAAGGGTTTCTATAAGATTGATCCAGAAGATATTTTTGAAAATATGACTGGTGGTGGGAGGACTAGGGGCCATGCATGGAAGCTGAGCAAGAGCGTGGTTGACAAGGGTGTTAAAGCTAGGTTTTTTACTTGGAGAGTGGTGAATAAGTGGAATAAGCTTCCAGAATCTGTTGTGGGTGCTACGACCGTGAATACGTTCAAGGCAAGGTATGATAGATACTGTGTCAATATCGAATAGTTGTTCCTGACATGATGTTATGGCTTCCCTCGATGAGTCTGTCGACTCCTTGGAGTTGCCGGGAACAATAATAACAATAATAATATGTGTGTATCTATATATATATATATATATATATATATAGAGGGGAGAGGAGAGCATTAGAGGGGAGAGCATTTCTACCTCTTTCTTCCAATTCTCTTTCTTCGTTTGAATTCTTTGATTAAATCCTAATGAATATTAAGCGATACCATTTTAAATATCACCAATTAAAACGTTATAAATATGTTGAACGAAAACTCAACACAACTACGACGTGCTTACTGCATACCTTCGGTGACTTTTTAAAAAACAAAATACGATTTAATGTTGAACTGTACCTCTAAATTCAATTTATTGAAGGGAGTAGTTTTTTGTTTGTTTGAAATATGGACCGAAAGTTGTAATATGCATTGATATATTTGGATCATCCCTTTTTCTGAGTCATTCAGTGTGTGTGGAAAGAAATAAGAATGGCCCCAGCAGTTAAGTAATGCCGAAATTCTATTTAGTTTATTTTAATTCTTTCAACAAAAGGAGTTCGAGTTAACGGTGATTATTAATTTGGAAGAGAAACCGAAAAACTAGGCGAAAAATATAACACTACCTTACAGAAAGCGAATATAAATATTAAGTTTAGTCAAGTGAAAATAATCTGCTTTTTTCTTCTTTTTCTTAATGGAAATTTTAAAGAGTTTTGAAATTGTAATAGTACTGCATCAAACTCCGCTATTGGTTTTATGGATGCGACATAAAATGATATAAAATATTAAACGGTTTTAGTTTTCTGATTTCTTATAAATTTGAACCCAAAACTGAAATTTAGAATTTCGAACTTGTCGTTCGTACACCATCATGGAGTTTATTATTTTGTTCTGTTTAATTTGAAGCAATACTACGCAAGTGATTATAAATAAACAGGACTTTTTTTAAATCGAAAAACACTGATCAGCGTTATCATTTCAGGAAAGATGCGCAGTGTTCACCCGTCTCGATTTCCGGTATCTCACGATAATTATGTGAATTCTCGAAACATATCGGAAGAGAAGGATGGTCCACGAGAAGAATGCTTGGACTGCAGGAGGTCTTGCACTTGCTTGAAGAAGTTACGTCACGTCATTTTCATCTTGTGTGTTGTAGGGTTTCTCTATCAATCCATCGAGTTCTTCATTTTGTATTTTACTTATCCGACTGTTCTCGATTTGCAGACCAAGTTTCCTCTAGAAATGGATGTTCCGGCCATCACCATCTGCAGCAAAAATGCGTGAGTATTCTTGCAGTTATTTTTTTATGCCTGTAACCGCGGTGTTCATTAATAACTCTGATGAATGTTTTCTTCTATATTTTGCCTTTCTTCAACATATGAGAGGCATTTTGTCTTCATAATTGCAGACGTGCCTATTTAACTACCCATCATTAATTTCCAATGTATTTTTTTAAATCATTGGATCGAAATTCCAGTTTAGAATCTACCGCTATTTCGAAAATCCAGACAATTCATTTCGGCAATTTTACGTTCAGGCTTTCCATGTTTATATTTTTGTTTTATTATTATTATCCTTTTTTTAAGTTCCATCACTGCTGCAATTTTAGAAGTGATGGTAATTGATTTTTATTTTTAATGGTCGGTGCTTGATTTGCATCTTCATCCTAAAAGATAACCGAATGACAGAATATAAAACTATGCTGCAAACATAAATCTTATAAAAAATACAGGAGAAAAAAGATTTCTTCAATATCTGAGCTGTATAATTATCATCAGTATTAAAGTGAACTGTTCATCTGAGTAGTGTCATTCATAATTCACCTGCTGTTAATCATCCGTTATCAAATGCTTCACTTGCACTGTTGACGTCACATTCATCGCTTCTCAATTGTCTTCTCATTGAAATTGAAATCTCTTCATGTGACTGCTTTCACCCACAAAGTTACGTTCTGTTTGGGAAATACTCTTCGTAAAAAAGTAAAGTGTACCGGAATGGCGAAGATTTGAGTGCGTCTTAATGTTCTTTTAACACATCTTCAATATCACTTTTAATGCTGATATATACGAAGTGGTATCAAGTACGAAGTTATTCCCGATATTTGTGATATTTAGAAGTATAAAAATCTGCTTATTGGGTGTGTGTCTCACTAAAGGCACTCATAATTCCCAGAAAATCTTGGCTATCATCATCATCATCATACGTATCAAAGATTTAGGCCTAGCATGGCCTGTTCCGGCCTTAGAAGTCATCGTTGAATCGTTTAAGAGGACGTCTTGGTTTTCTTTTTCCTAATAGCTTGTACTTTAAGGCTTGTTTTGGTAATCTTTCTGTTTTCATTCTTTGAACGTGTTCCATCCATTTATGTTTATATTTTTTAATTTTTTCTATTACTGGTTCTTATTTTAATTCTTTCATAATATCTTCGTTTCTTTTGTGATCAAATAGGGTATACTTTGCAGTTTTTCTCATAAACTTCATTTCTGCTGTTATTAATCTTTGTTTGTCTTTTTGTTATATTGTCCAGATTTCGCTTCCATACATTAAGACCGATAAGGCTAATGTATTGTATACTTTTAGCCTGGTTTGTTTTTGAACTAGGTTTGGTTAAAATATAGAGTTAATTACACTTGTTATTTTTAAATATTTTGCAATTTTTACGTTTATATTTTTCATTTCATATGTGATCATACATCCTAGGTAGTTAAATGAACTCACCTATTCTAAGATCTTGTTATCTATTACTATATTAGTTCTTGCTGGATCTTGTCCTTTAAAGGCCATAGTTTTTGATTTTTCCGTTGATATTATCATACCATAATCTTTGGATATCTCATTTAGATTTAAAATAGCTTTCTGCAAGTTATCTTCAGAATTTGTAATTATTATTTGGTCGTTTGCAAAGAGGAGAGTGTTTATAAGTTAACTGTAGGTGAAAGTTTAATTCCTTGATGTAAATTTTTACTCCATTTTATTATTATTTCATTTAAGTAGATATTAAAAAGAGTTGGTGAGAGGGGACATCCCTGTCGGACCCCTTGGTTTATCTCTCTTGTATGATAGCTCGTGATTTAATCTTATTTGTATTTGATTATTTTCATATATACTTGTGATAGCTTTTAGGATATTATTTGGTATTTGTCTTTCTTTTAATATGTTTCTTTTAACTTTGGCAAATGCTTTTTCAAAGTCAATAAATGCAATATGTGTTTCTAAATTATATTCTCTTCTTTTCTCTATTATTAATTTTAGGCAAAAGGCTGGGTCTATACATGATCGTCCTTTTCTAAATCCATTCTGTACCTCTAGAATAAAGTTTTCGGAATATTTAATTAGTTTGTTATTTAAGATTCTGCTATATATTTTGTAACAGGAATTTAGTATACTGATACCTCTATAGTTTTTAGGGTCATCTCTATTATCTTTCTTAAAGATAGGAATCACAATTGCTTTTTTCCATTCTATTGGGGGGATACCAGTTGCGTAAATTTTATTTAAAAATAATAAGAGTCTTTCTTTGAATCTTTTTGAATCTTTTGAATCAATTATAATTGATTACTTTCAGCACACAGTATCTGCATTCAAGTGCCCGAGCGCGCGCGCGCGTGTGTGTGTTTGCATTTTCCTCCCAATAGTAACCCTAGCAGGAGGTAATTTATTCCTACATGCTCCATTGGATACAATGCTTATATTACATGGAGCTTACAAATACTGATTAATATTTATATTTATATTTTATATTAATATTCATATTTACATTTATATTTTTATATATCCATATATTATCCCCATATAATTCACATAATATTAGTTATTTATGTTAGATTACCAGCACTGGAAGTTGATCTCATTGGCAAATTTAATTAATTCTGAGTAATACTTTTCGATAAGAGTCTGTTTTGATACTGGACACTTGTCTCCGAAAGTGATAACGTGTTGTATTAGGGGCATCTGGATGGAGTGCAGTAGTTGCCAATCGTAGAGTATGTGGTCAGCAGACTGTTGAAAGTAGGGACTACAATTACATGGGATCGATTCCAGGATATAGAATCGGTGTAAGTAGTGTCTTAGTTTTTCCATGCCCCATTATTAGCGAGGTTAAACCTGGAGGTCTTTTCAGCCGGAGTCTGCTTCTGATGCTCGGGAAGAATTCTTTCGTTGTTGATCCGTTTCTTGATGTCTTCCATTCTTCTTCCCACAAGTCTAAGCTTTTCTCTTCTGCGATTGTTTCTATAGCAGATTTTGAGTAATTTTAGTAACTTGTTTCTAACCGTTCGTTTCTAGGCTGCTTCTTTCGGCAACTGTTGAGCTCTCTCGTTTCCTGCTACCTCAGTTCACCCAGCAGAACTTGATTTCCCATCCCTCTGGAGTGAGATTTCGAACCAGATTTCTTGTCTGTTCTGTTAATACTATATGGTTGTTCTGGTTTTTTATGTCGTCTATAGTGCTTCTGCTATCCCTGTAAAGTGTTGCTGAGAGGTGTTGAAACACCTCTCACCTCACATAATTCCCGGAGATATGTAAGTGACTGAACTATAGCAAGTTATTCTGCTTGGTTGTTGGAACAGAGAGGATGCCAGAGTAGCGTTCTTGTATAATGGATCTGTTGTATGCAATGTAAGAACAACCGACGTTCCCTTCGGTTTTGCTTCCGTCAGAGTATATTTGAAAATCGTCGCTTTCGGAACTTTCCTTCTCCTTAATGTAAGTTCTCTTTGCTGGGTGGGGGCCACTTACTGTAGTGAAGCGGGCGTTCGTAGTAATTTAGACCGATGTTGTAACTTTCATTATATCTTACGGAAGTGACGTCATATACAAGAGATAATTCTTTTATTTTCAGGCAGATCGGTGTTAGAGCTGCAATAACGCAAGCTGCCTCGAATGATATTGTCCTTTATCCTTTAATTATGCGTATGGCTATAAGGAGTTGAACTCTGTTTAGTTTTTGTCGGTTAATCTTTGATTTTAGTGTATGTTTTTAGGCATGTGCAGCATGAGATATCAGGGGTAGTATAGCACCGGTATATATTGTTTTCAGCGCTCGTTGACCTAATCCCCACTTAATATTTGCCAACTTTGATAGAAGGTTTACTACTTATAAGCCTTTTTCGCAATATATGAGATGTGCTTATTGAAGGTGAATTTTTCATCTATTATCACTCCTAAGTATTTTAGCTCACTGGCTATCTCGAGAACTTCTCCGTTTAGGAAGACTGTTAGAGGTTGTTTTGATTTTTTCGTGAGATGTGGAGCACTTTAGGCTTGGTGCCGTTGAAGGCAACTTTTTTCTCGCGTGCCCACTGTGCAATTTTAAAGAGTTCTTCGCCCCCGTTACTTCTAACTATAAGCCGTCGCGTCCTCGAATCATTATCATCGGCGAAGGCTATGACTTTTGTTTCAGTAGTGAAAGGAAGTCTTAAAAGCGAGTCGTACTGGATGATCCAGAAACCTGGCTCACAGCAGGAACCTTGCGGACAGCCTAGTTTGACTTTTTTCGTTACAGTTGTGGTTTTTAATATCATAGTTGCTATTCTGTCTGGAAAATAATTTTTTGTAAGTTTTTAGGGCATTTTCAAGCTATTATTTGATTGATTATAGCTAGGGTTACCATACATCTGCATTTATGCGGACATGTCTCCATTTTGATAATGAAAATATCTGTCCGCATATATTTTCGAAAAATTCCTTTTGGTTCACATTTCTGTGGGAGTATTTTAGATTTTTCCCCGAGGCCGTTTCTCCTGTGTTGGTAACATTGCTGAAAAAATAAATGAAGGTGGTTGGTTATATTATAGAACAATTGTATTAATAACCGAATCGAACTGCGCTTTTAGATATCCCCACTCGTTTTTTTTTTTTTTTTTTTCAACTTTTCGCTCTTTCTCGCTGGTGCTGGCCGCACGTTAATGGCGTTACCGCTGTGCTTAGTGATATGATAGTGGTGGTGTTTGAAGTGGAAATCAAGATGCATCCTTAGTTTTTTCGTTCTTAATTAGTATTAATGACCTTTCCAAGTAAGTAAGATATTAAATTATCAAATTATATTAGAATTAAAATATATACCACTTCTTAGGTTATGACATAACCGTTATGTAGGCCTACCTAAACCTTATGATATAATTTTATATCATCTTATATTTATTTCAGATTATCTGGAGGATGTCTAAAGATGGCTCAGTTTCTATTTACAATTCCAGGTCACAATGCCAGTTTCGAAAGCCTATTTTCATTAATACAAGCTCAGTGGACCAAGGAAAGAAATAGACTTACCATAGAATCTGTGAAAGGAGTTGCTATAGTTAAGTTTAATTACAGACATTTTACATTTAAAAATATGTTCGGCTATTTGTGTCGAAACAAAGAACTGCTAAAGAAAATTAGCCATAGTGAAAAATATGCATGGGCTGCAAAGTAATGTATGTAGTGTGATAAGTCTAATTCTTTTCATGTAGGCCTACCCTTGTTTCAAAGACTTATGATGACACTTCAAAGCTCATATTTGTATGTGTTCTAATAAGCATACTCATCACATCTAATTAATGAAAAGCTTACAAAGGTAAAGATTTCAAACATATGTATTTATTTTTGTGTTAGATGTTTGTGTCCGGAACGAGTTGGTCAGGCGTTGGGGTGTCAGCATTTTGGCATTTTAGAATATGGTAACCCTAATTATGGGTGGCCACCACACAGCATCGAAGGCTCCTTGTACATGGAGTGACATCAGTAGTACGTCCTTTTTGCTGTGGACTTTCTTCTGCGAACTCTTTAACCTCCATAATTGCCTCTACTGTCCTGGACTGAGGTCTGAATGCGTATTAATTGCTGCTTAATAGGTTTCTTGAGTAGACATAGTGCATTATTCGGTTTATTAGAAGTTTTTCTAGTACCTTACCAGCAACGTTTATGAGACTGATTGGTCTGTATTTGTTAATTTCGTCGGTTGTTTCTTTCCCTGGTTTGATTATAGGTATAATATTTGAGTGCTTCCATATTGAAGGAAATCGTCTTCTTTTTAGACATTTGTTGTAAATGTTGTTATGAATTCGGGGAATTCGAGAAACTCTCTTAGGAGTATATCGCTGCTTATTCTGTCCTTTCCTGGAGTTTTTCTTGGATCTTGGTTTTTCTCTCTCTCTCTCTCTCTCTCTCTCTCTCTCTGTGTGTGTGTGTGTGTGTGTGTGTGTGTGTGTGTGTGTGTGTGTGTGTGTGTGTGTGTGTGTGTGTGTGTGTGTGTGTGTGTGTGACAACAGCAACCACTTACGTGAATTGAATGGGGAAACAGTAGTGGAAGTTACTAGGTGATCAGAAACCCTTGGATGTATAGAATAATTTCGTTTAGCAGTAGCTTGTCTCATCTTCTTCCTAATATGGAATATAGGCCATGTGGCCTGTTCCAGTCTCATGCCATCTCTTTCTTGGTCTTCTGATTCTTCTTTTTCCACTTATTTTGTATCTGTATAATATTTTTGGTAGTCTGCTGTTGTCCATTCGATTTAAATGTTCTAGCCATTTTTGTTTATACTGTCTTATGTAGTAATTAATTGGTTTGATTTTTAGGGATTGTAAGATTTCTTCATTTGTTTTGTGGTCCCACTGGTATATCCAGCTGTTTTTCTGAGGAACTTCATTTCTGCTGTTTGAATTCGTTTTTCATCTTTCCTTTTCATAGTCCATGTTTCGCTTCCGTATAGTAGAGTTGCTTTTGACAAGACATTATATAGTCTGATTCTAGTGTGTTTTTGTACCAAGGATGGCTTAAATATACTGTTTATTATGCCATTTACTTTGACAAAGTTTGATATTTTAGTGTCTATGTCTTTTTCTTCTTCGTATGATAGATCACATCCCAAGTATCTGAAAGTGTTTACTTGTTCTAGTATTTTATTATCTATCCTATTTTACTTCTTATTGGGTTTTCTCCTTTGAATGCCATTATTTTTGTTTTTTCTTTGGATATTGTCATATTATATTGATTTGAGATATCATTTAATGATTTTAATGATCTTTGTAAGTCATCTTCTGATGTAGCTAATACTATTTGCTCATCTGCAAATAGTAGTGTATCTATCTTCATTTGCGGGGTCATTTGTATACCAAATGGGTTATGCTGTTTCCAGATTGTTAATATTTCATTTATATATATATTGAAAAGCAGAAGTGAGAGGGTACATCCTTGTCGTACTCCTCTTGATATATCTTTCCATTCTGAGGTGTGTTCTAATTTAACTGCTATTTTATTTCCTGTATATATTTCTTGAATAGATTGTAAAAGTTGGTTTGGTATGTTTAAATTGGTTAATATTTTAAACAATTTTTGTCGACTAATTTTGTCAAAAGCTTTTTCATAATCAATAAACGCCACATGTGTTTCTTTTTGAAATTCTCTTCTCTTTTCTATTAATAATTTTAAAGTAAAAATTGGATCTATGCGGGATCGGTCTTTTCGGAAGCCATTTTGTTCTTCTAGTAATTTGTTTTCTACAATGCTGCTTAGTTTCTCTTTTAATATTCCTGCATATATTTTATATCCTGTATTCAGCAGGCTAATTCCCCTATAATTATTGCAATTGTCTTTATTTCCTTTTTTATAGATTGGGATGACCAGTGCTTTTTTCCAAGAGTTAGGGGTTTTTCCGGACATCCAAACCATATTAAAAAATTTCAAAAGTCTTTCATTAAATTTTTCACCTGCATTTTTGTAGAGTTTTATATATATATTGTCTTCTCCTGGCGTTTTCCTATTTTTCATCTTCTTTATTATATTTTTCAGTTCTAACATTGTGATATTTTCTATTAGGTCATTCTTTGTCTCATAAAATTTTAATTCATTGTTCTCATCTGTCCAGAGATTTTGGAAATAGGTCACCCATTTTTCTAAATCGATTGTTTGGATTTTTATCTTTTCTTTTATTTCTTTATTGATGTATTTTATTACTTTATAGGTTTTGGGTTGTGGCTTAAATAAATCCTTTTCTAGTTCTGTTACGAAATTGTTCCATCTTTCTCTATGTTTTTTCCTTACTTCTCGTTTTGCAATTGCACTATTTCTTTTATACTCTATTTCTGCTTCTATTGTTTTGGAATTTAGCCATTTCTGGTATTGGTTTTTATTATATTTTCTATTTCTTTGTTCCAGTCTCGTAGTCCTCTTTTTCTAATCCATTCGTGCTTTATTCCTAAGGTTTCTGGTGCTGCTTTTGTGAGAATTTGTTTCAAATTTTCCCATTCATCTTCTATGTCCCTTGATTCATGTGTGGTTTCTGTTTTTAAGTTTGTGCATTTTTGATATTGTAGTCTAACTTGAGGATCCTGTAATGAAGAAATTTTGTAGCTTGGCTGGTAAGAATTTTCAATTCTATGTGTTTTTAGCCACTTTGGTTTAAAACGAATTTTTGCTGATACCATATAATGATCAGAGTTTAATTCAAAGCCTCGATATGCTCTTACGTCTAAAATTAACTCCGCTAATTTAAAATTTGTGATAACGTAGTCGATTACTGATTTGTATCCTCTGGCTGACCAAGTATATTTATGTATTTCCTTGTGTTTAAACATTGAATTCATTATTCTCATATTATTATAAATGACAAAATCGCGCAATCTGCGACCATTTTGATTACATGTATCTTCGCCAAATTTACCTATGTTTGTTTTGTGTTTTTTGTTTCCTATTCTGGCATTTAAATCTCCTGCTAGCAGTAAATAGTCAGTTTTGTTTGTTTTATCTATGGCATTCTGTAATTCTTTATAAAATATATTACTGTCTTCTTCTTTTCCCTCTTCTGGTGCATATGCACCATTTATTGTTATGTGGCCTCTTAATGTCTTGAGTCTAATTTCTATTAGTCTTTCATTCAAATAGTTGTAATATACAATATTGTTCTTTAGGGATTTATGTACCATAATCATTATACCTGCTTTTGCTCTTTCTTCTTTTTTTACACCACTGTAGATTTGTATATAGTTGTTTGTTTCTTTTGTACCTTTTTGTTTTTTCTTTGTTTCTGTTACTATACATATTTTTATGTTAGCTTGGTTTAGTTGTTTATCAAGTTCTTCTTCTTTGTGTGCAATGCTTCTCACATTCCATGTTGCAATCTTCATTATGTGTTCCTTTTTCCAATTTCGTTTACCGTTTTCTGGGTTGTGGTCTTTTCCCTGACAGTCTGTCCGGCTTTTCTTTGCATGAAACTTGAAAGTATTTTGAATTTCCCCAGGGCAGGTTACTAACCTGTCGCTGGGTAAGTCCAGTGGTAGGGCTGCTACCTAACGCCTCTGGACAGGCAGATCTAACAGCATTTACTCTGTTAGAGTGTTAAGGTTATACCGCCCATACATATTGTTATAAGGAAAATTGTGCGATGAACAGAAAATAAATGAAAGGCAAATGAGATAAAATACTGTCTCGAGACAAGATGCAGACGAAGTGGCACGAAGGTAAACTCCAATACATGTGGTAATAATGCCGATAGCCGGTTGAACCATGGAGGTAAACAGATTGGATTTTGGGAGCAGGGAAAGCAATGGAGAAAATCTGTTGTGAATGTTGAATCTGTTGTCTTTTCATTATGGGCTCTCATGACTGTACCCCACTGAACTGCACCTAACCATAAAAACATCAATGTTTACTGATCGTTTCGATATATATATATATAATGCATAGTGATCAAATGAGAAGTTGAATTTCATTTCTATTTCTGAAAAAACAACACAAAAAGACGAGAAAACAAACAAACAGACATACATTTTCAGTACTTCAGTGTTGCAGACGAGACCTACGCAGTGAACACTGTTCTTTTCATAATTTAAATTAAGTTCTCAACAAGGTCATTTATATCCTTCCATTGACCGAGATGATGTTTGTTGACACTTTATAAATGCTTTCATTGGCTGATGACGGAGAATTTCTCATCACCCCCGAAGCAGCAGAACCGTGAGACCCAAAATACTTTCCCAGTTCTGGTCTCGGAATATCTTAAAGGTGACGCACTCTTTCTTGGTAGACTCTACGCTGCGATAGATATTTGTTAGCAACAGAATATCCAAACTGGTTAACCTGGTGGGCTTATCCACTCTGCAATCAACAGGTTATATCTAATCAGCAAAATCTGTTGTAGGATCTTTTACTTCTCTCAAGACTATTCGCAGTCCCAAATTCATATGGGGGGGGGGTTTGAATCCAATGTGTGACATCTAGTTCACACGACGTGCATCAATAACCAGCGGCACGCTGTTTATCGAAGTTTACGTTTCGCACTGAAAGCAAAGATAGGTCTTAATGAAGTTCCTTATCGAGTGAGAGAAAATGCGTTTGTTAAATGTAACAAAGAACACGAATATAACAAAAAAACTGGGGAAGGGTGACGCCTTTGAATTCCACAAATCTAAGTCAAGAATAGAATGAGTCTGCGCGAGGATATTCGTTGTCATTCGATAGGTTCGAACGTGTTGATGAATGTCGAAATTCATGATATTTGTTTCTGATATATATTTATATATATATATATATATATATACAGGGTGTTCGGGATAAATTTGACATATTTATAATTAATTATATTTTTCCGTAAGTTACATGTATTAACACACACTTCTCTTCATTTAAAAGTTTGGACCCTTCTTCATTCATATACAAGATGTCAGAAAGAATGGATAGCTGGAACCCACCTGAATCATGGAAGAGAATAACTTGTATCATGATGATTCGTGCCCGCCATCAAAATAAGGATATTACGACTGCTGCCCAATGCTCCCTGAATACAGTAAAAACAATCAGGCATGAACTAGAGACTTGCAATGGTGACTACGAGGATGTAGCAAGAAGTAAGATCCCTAGAAGACGATCTGATTGCGTTCGTACAGCAGAATTCCTCGCAAATCTGCAGGAACAGGTGTTGAAGAACCCTGACATTGGAATTCGGGCTTTGTTCGTGGAGTTGCTAACTGTAGTCAATCCCTGGATAACAAGGGTAGCCAATGGTAGGCCGTATGTATGGCAGCAGGATTCGGCCCCTTGCCACACCTCTGGGAAAAGTCAAAAATGGTTGTCTGAAAATTTCTACGACTTCACCAGTCCAAATGTTTGGCCTCCAAACTCCCCAGACCTTAACCCCATGGATTATTTTGTATGGGGCGCAGTTGAAAAAGACACCAATCGCACTTCCAGTAATACAAAAGCCCAGTTAATGGATAAAATTAAAACAGTTTTTGCGGCCCTTCCCAGGGAGACTGTAGCATCAGCTTGTTCGAGGTTCCGAAGCAGAATTGAAGCTGTGATCGATGCTAATGGTGGTTATTTTGAGTAAATCTTGTTGATAGTATTGTAATTAACTCTGCCTGTAATGTTTTTTTGTCAATTCATTAAATTTAATAGATACAAAGAAGATTTTCTTTTTCCTTACGAAACTGTCAAATTTATCCCGAACACCCTGTATATATATATATGCACAGGTAGATATTTTTTATTCTAGGTTTTGTTATTATTGATTTAGATTTCTTCTGAGGAACTTGACAAAAATATAAACGTCTCTCTTACTAGCTACAATAAAATAAACTTTTAATAATTTCTTTACTGTTGCAACTTCAACTTAACAGAAATGTTCATCCCTAAACGGTTTGTGAATTCTAGAGACCACATCCAATGACTTTAGTATGACCCTGCTGTTCTATGATAGTGAATGGTGAAACCACTGTCATTTGAAATAATATACTCACTCTTCTTCTTGTTGCAGGGTGAACAGGACTGCGTTTTGCGAAATGAAGCCTGACCTCTGTCAAACTGCCCCCAGAAATTTTTGTTCTTATTATAAAATGCTTTGTCCAGATGGCAAGCTACCCAAAGGACACGAAAAGGTAAAAGTTTGGAGTACATGCAGCAAATACTAAAATTAAATAAAATGAAAATAACGCCTTTCATATCAACATTTTGCATGTAATATTTATAGTACAATAAAATATTTAATATTTAATGCACGTGAGTTTTCTATTCGGCCATAATCCAGTGAAGAAATGGATATATTTAAATTTAAAACAGCATTTTCCTACGATAAAATTTACAGTGGCGACAAAATTAATCCGAACAAGCCTAATTTTCGTCGAATCGTTGGTATTTTTATTATTTTTTTTTTCAGTCCACAGTAATTTGGATTTTGGTTTTAGTTCCCTATTTTCGTTGAGTTCAGCGTGCTTTAAATGTTCGTACGGAATTTATTAATAGCGTTGTGTGTTTTATTAGAGAAAACAAGTTGATATTCGTAGCGTTTTATTCATTTTTTTAGCTATGAAATGGATATATCCAAGAAAGCATTCAAACACATTTACTCTTTCTCATTACACAAAGAAAAATTTCCAATGAATATAGTGATGGTGTGAGTATTGTTAATGCTATTTTAAAGAGGTTTAGGGAGACAGGTACCTTCTCTTCTGAGAAAAAAGGAAAGCTATGCTTACCCAAAGTCTTTTTCTAGTTGTGAAAGCAAAATCAATCCAAGATTATCTGTTGTAGACTTTAATAGAGATTTTTTCAGCTGATGGAATTAATGTTTCTAATATGTAAATCAGTCGAAGATTGTTGGAAGCAGGGAGGACTTTCAACTGACCAAAATGGAAACAACTTTTGACGAAGGCTATGCAGAAAAAGCCTTTTATCTTATCCCTCCTCTTATCTCTGCCAACATTTCATAATTCAATCAAATACTCTCAAATTTATGCGACAGTATTACATGCTGGATTCTGTCACGCCTTAGCAAAATCTAAAAGTATCGTGGTGAATCCATTCTCCTGAGTAGTATGGGATGCACTTCTGACCAGATAAAGATCAAGATAAGATAAGAAATCGTGACATGATTGGTTGTTCATTTGATGAAGTCATTGTGTGTGACGTCATGAGTTTGGAATGTTAGGAATTTCCCTGGGGGCATATGTGTCAGTGAGGTAAGTTCTTGCGTTTTGGTTCACCTATAGAATTATGGGTGATGGTAGAGATAAGGATTCATGTTGTGATTGGTGGTGCAGTTCTGACCAGATAAAGATCAACATAAGATAAGGGATCGTGTCGTGGGTGTATGTTGTTATCAGATGTAGATAAGTGGCGTCATTTGTTATTTGTAAATAAGTGACGTTATTCTTTTGAATGGAAAGGAAGATATACTAGCGTGTCGTGATTGGTGGGACACATCTGACCAGATCATGATCAAGATAAGATAAGGAATCATGATGTGGGTGTGGGTGTTATGAGATGTAGATAAGTGACGTTATCTGTAGATTTTAGTTGTAAATAAGTGACGTTATGTTTTGAATGGAATGTAATATATCTTAGAGATAAGGAATTGTCGTGATTGCTGGGACACTTCTAACAAATTCAACATCAAGATAAGATAAGGAATCGTGACATGAATGTTTGTTGTTATAGAGTATGGGATATTTGGAATTTCGCTGCGGCCCTCGACTGTCACGGGCATCACGTGATAGGTTTGGTTCTTTTATTTCCTTGTGGTTGATATTTAGAGATAAAAATCGTGACGTTATGTGTTTGGAAATTTCTGGGGAACATATGTCTCTCTTTGATATCACATGGTGTTTTGGTTTGGCTATGGAATTGTGGGGGATGTTTTTTAAATGTAACAAAGAACACGAATATAACAAAAAAAGTGGGGAAGGGTGACGCCTTTGAATTCCACAAATCTAAGTCAAGAATAGAATGAGTCTGCGCGAGGATATTCGTTGTCATTCGATAGGTTCGAACGTGTTGATGAATGTCGAAATTCATGATATTTGTTTCTGATATATATTTATATATATATCAGAAACCTCCAACTGATGTCACCTCCAACTGATAGCGATAACATCGCTATCAGTTGGAGGTGACATCACTAAAAGATTATTGGCAATTGATACCTCTTTTAGAATTAACATTATCTTCTTTACTAATGTTTGGGTAATGGTGTTTTTTAGTTTACATGAAGAGAAAAATCCAAATGGTATTTTAAAAAATAAATTAAAAATAAACGGAGACTTAAACGCTTACAATAACTTTTTTGTATGTAGTCTAGAAATTCTAATGATAATTTACTTACAGGCTTTCCAGAATGATACTTCTTAATGCAAATAGAGATTCCAAAATAGTCGAATTTTTATCTACAGCAGAACACACGCACGCACGCACACGTGCACGCGCACGCACGCACACGTGCACGCGCACGCACGCACGCACGCACGCATGCACACACACACACACACACACACACACACACACACACACACACACACACACACACACACACACACACACACACACACACACACACACACACACACACACACACACACACAAAAAACAAGGTTGAAAGAACGAAATTTCTGTAATAACCAAAAAACTATTTGACCATTGATTCCTTCACAGTGGGTCATTCTGTATTTTGCTGACTAATATATTCAGCAGCGATTGGTAGTTCTTGTGTCTACTTGTGAACTTTTCTGATTAGGAGGGATTGGAATTCTTCTGGTCTTACTTGAAGGTTTGATAATACATTCCAAACGTCATCTTTTTCATGACTCATATTCTTCATTTGATGTTTTGCGTGGTGTTTATGCTTTGTTTTCCTAAGCTTGGTGGGAAAGTCTATGCATCTTTTTGTTTAGGGTAAGTGTAATTTCCTGTTTCTAATTCCGAGTGGTGTTAGAGTTGGAATTCTGACAAGTGAAATGATTTTTTTTCTTTCAAAGTGAAGGGTTTCTGTATTTTACTTTTAAAATTCAGTTTAACTACATATTCTAACAGATAACTGAGCAAAATTAATGAATAAATAAAATCTACATGAATTTATTTTCCTTGGAATTCTGACAAGTGAAATGATTTTTTTTCTTTCAAAGTGAAGGGTTTCTGTATTTTACTTTTAAAATTCAGTTTAACTACATATTCTAACAGATAACTGAGCAAAATTAATGAATAAATAAAATCTACATGAATTTATTTTCCAACACCATAGATTTCTCGTTAAGCCTTATCTTAAAGATATCTCTCTTATTCGATCGCTAAATTGTTTTACATTACCAAATACAAAAAAAATAACGGGTGAGCCACGAAATTCTTTGAAAGTCTCTTTGTGAAAAGTACTAATTGTTTACAATTTTGTAAAAGATGGTTAACATAAAATATACGATCAGAGCTAATAATCTGTGAAATAATAATAATAATAATAATAATAATAATAATAATAATAATAATAATAATAATAATAATAAATAACTATATATTTGTTGTGCCATATGAAATAATCTAAGAAGAAGAAGAATGAAGGAAAAAAACGAATATGAAAAATCGACAGTAGATGAAAAATATGAATTTTCATTTATCATTGGGATACTTGATTGACACTTTCATTTGAATAAGACTTCAAATTTACTTCCTAAAGATAATTTGTATTTCTTATGGAATTATTGTAAGATATGCATTTACAAAATCACCTTGTATTTGGAAAGAACTACCTGAAAGAGTTAAAAAACAGAATTCTTGGTTAATAAAATATAACCATTAGATGAAGTGGGAAATTGGTTCACTACTGGACAAACTAAGAAATTTGACGATAGAATCAAAATGCAAATATCAAATATTACTCGCCAAAGGAAGAAAAACAATCAAAAACATTAACAAGGATAATAGGGAGGTCTGTTCTTGATTTAAATGAAATTGGATGATCAAAACATGAAAAGATGACGTCTAGTTTTAAATGCTTTTGGAAACATAACGAAAGATTCTGTGCTTTTAATAATTTTCAGAAGTATATGTATTGGTTTCAAAAAAATAAATCTGCAACCATTAATTTTACTACAGTAATAAATTCCCGACAATCGCCAAATGAAACATTAACTTTCATATTACTGTCACATTGTCAAAAACCACATGATGGCAATTCCACAAGCATGGGAAGAAGCTTTGAACAACTGTGCAAATTTAACAATAAGAAGGTTAAGGAACAAAAAATGGATTATATTTTTCACTTTATTTATT
Source organism: Typopeltis vanoorti (assembly GCF_054136105.1). Classification (NCBI taxonomy): domain Eukaryota; kingdom Metazoa; phylum Arthropoda; class Arachnida; order Uropygi; family Thelyphonidae; genus Typopeltis; species Typopeltis vanoorti. The sequence continues at coordinate 103,129,198 of NC_143569.1, forward strand.
TCTGTATGTTAGATTCAGTAAATTCAATTTGTAAATAATATTTCATTCAAATAAAACTTGTAAATTTAAATGAACAAATTGGGTGTGTCGATGTGTTATACAAATTTAAGTAAGATCGTAACATTTTTTTTCCTTGTGAAATTGCATGCCACAAAGTAACCTCAGACTTTTTTGACTCAGTGAATTAAAAGTCTTATTTGTTCATGCAAGTCCTCAAATATTTCATGAAACTGTCAACTCTTGGAAGCCAAAGGAATAATCGGGTATTAAATTATTAAATTAAGAGCCAGAATTTTAGTGGAGAAGATTTCACTTGAAAAGTCACAATACTGTTAGAATTTGGTTATTTTAGAGAGCTATTAGATATTATAAACCAACGACGCATTACTGATACTCTTACAAAGATTGCTGTAGAAAAACGCTATGGAGAGTTGAAAACCTTGTCTCATATCTGTTTATTAAAATTACCAATTCTAAAAAAAAATAAATAAATTCCAGTTACAGAAATAGGTTATGAGCACAAGGAATCGAAAAAAAATTAATAGTCATATTGATTTTTAAAAAAAAATAAATGTAATCATTAATTTACTACAGAAATAATTTCCCACGGGAACCAAGAGTTCCAACCTAAACACACGATTTCGCACCTACGTACAACAATTTGCCGATCGGATAAGAGAGATATTTTTAAGATAAGGCTTAATAAGAAATCTACAGTGTTGGAAAATAAATTCACGTATATTTTATTTATTCATTAATTTTCTCAGTTATTCTGTTAGAATATGTAGTTAAACGAAATTTTAAAAGTAAAATACAGAAAATAAGCATTCAATCTGAAAAAAAAAATCACTTCACTTGTCAGAATTCTATACTATAACAGCACTTGGAAATCGAACAGTTAATTACACTTATCCTAAACAATCTCTGTTTAATTCCTGTGGAAAGGAATTAAACAGAGAGCCATTCACATAGTAATCTAAATTAAATAGTCACCTATATAGAAAAACAGTCGTACTTCCCCGAACTGATAATAGCACGCAAAACATCAAAGGAAGAATATGAGTCATGAAAAGATGATGTTTCGAATGTATTATCAAACCCTCAAGTAAGACCAGCAGAATTCCAATCCCTCCCAGTCAGAAAAGTTCACAAGTAGACACAACAATTACCAATCGCTGCTGAATATATTAGTCAGCAAAAGACAGAATGAACCAATGTGAAGGACCCCACCCCCCCCCCCCCCCACCCCCCCCCCCCCCCACCCCCCCCCCCCCCCACCCCCCCCCCCCCCCACCCCCCCCCCCCCCCACCCCCCCCCCCCCCCACCCCCCCCCCCCCCCACCCCCCCCCCCCCCCACCCCCCCCCCCCCCCACCCCCCCCCCCCCCCACCCCCCCCCCCCCCCACCCCCCCCCCCCCCCACCCCCCCCCCCCCCCACCCCCCCCCCCCCCCACCCCCCCCCCCCCCCACCCCCCCCCCCCCCCACCCCCCCCCCCCCCCACCCCCCCCCCCCCCCACCCCCCCCCCCCCCCACCCCCCCCCCCCCCCACCCCCCCCCCCCCCCACCCCCCCCCCCCCCCACCCCCCCCCCCCCCCACCCCCCCCCCCCCCCACCCCCCCCCCCCCCCACCCCCCCCCCCCCCCACCCCCCCCCCCCCCCACCCCCCCCCCCCCCCACCCCCCCCCCCCCCCACCCCCCCCCCCCCCCACCCCCCCCCCCCCCCACAGTGGATGTGGCGTTTGCACACCATAGTGCTTAACCGCACAAGGAAAGACTTTGTTTCGAATATAGTCTTCGACTAGAGGAAATTTTTGTAAGTATTTTTTCGACAGGTTCCCGAGTTAATGGAGCTCTGGCATGGGCAAGCGAGTTTTTCCACCCGGAAACTCGAGTTTTTCGTCCCATAAACTCAAGAACATCGACCGTGTAGAACCCGTGTTATTTCAGACATTAAATACGAGTGTTAGGATTAGGGATCACGAGATGGAGCCACCTGTACAGCCGTCTCTCTTCACTGCGTGCCGCTTAATTAGTGATAGCCTTGGGCAAGCTATCTCTGATTGGGTACCAGTGGAGATTGAACTGCCCACTCAGTCTCAGTAGTATACCAGGCACTCTGAACCAGATCAACATCAAGGTTGTTCATTTGATGACGTCATTGGTTGTTCATTTGATGACGTCATTGTGGGCGTGACATCATGAGTATGGAATGTTATGAATTTCTCTGGGGGCATAAGTGTCAGTGAGGTAAGTTCTTGTGTTTTGGTTCGCGTATGGAATTATGGGTGATGGTAGAGATAAGGATTCATGTTGTGATTTGTGGGACAGTTAGAACCAGATCAAGATCAAGATAAGATAACGAATCGTGTCGTAGGTGTGTGTTATTATCAGATGAAGAAAAGTGACGTCATTTGTTAGTTGTAAATAAGTCGACACATCAATCACGACACAATTCCTTATCCACTATATTAGTGAATAAGGAATTGTGTCGTGATTGATGGGACACTTCTGACCAGATCAAGATGAAGATAAGATAAGGAATCGTGACGTGAATGTTTGTTGTTATAGATTTTGGAATTTCGCTGGGGCCCTCGTCTGTGAGGGACATCATGTGGTGTGTTTGGTTCTTTTGTTGCCTTGTGCGTGATATTTAGAGATAAGAATCCTGACGTTATGTGTTTGGAAATTTCTGAGGAACATATGTCTGTCTGTGATATCACATGGTGTTTTGGTTTGGCTATGGAATTGTGGCGATGTTTTGGAGATAAGATATCTTGGAATTTTCCCAGGGTGACACACTTCCTTCATTGTCGTCATGTTTTGTCTTTGGTTGTATATAGATGTCTGTACTAATTTTCCAATACCATTTGGGGGTATTTCTTTCCTGTTAAAGGGTGGGAATTCTTAGAGTAGAATCGTGATGGCGGCAGTGATTTGGCTTTTCTGAATAATTAATTATATGCTGGTGTCCCCCCACACATATTAGACATGAAAACTCGCTAATGTATCCATGTTGATACTCTAATATATACCCTATGATTATTCTTATGAAAACAAATGTATTAATTGTTAGAATTACGCTTACCAAAACATATGAGCAGTGATTATTGAAATTACAATTATCAATTGTTATGTTCAAGTTAAAAAAAAACAACAACTTACATTTCTTTCCAGAATGGGAACATCTTAGTGCTATCTAGGTTTTCTGAATATTCCAAATTGTTCTTTAAATTAAGGGGATATTAAATCCCATATTATTTTAAAACCGAATAAGAAACACAAAGATTGGAATCAGAGAGTTTCATGTCGAATATAGTATAATAAACTATAAAAGTATCGGCAATTACTAACGTGAGTACCAATGCAAGTAGTCCTAGTACGTAGTATAATCTTGGGCAACTCGCAGAAAAGGTGGTAAAGTTCTCATCATTTTTCTTGGTATTTTCCATAATGTAAAAACACATTTCCTAGGAAATGCATGCTGTTATTACATTATGGTGGGAGGTCACTACCCAGACCGGTTTCAGCCTTTATTGAGGCTTCATCAGTGAGTAGCTAGACCAAATTAATAATATCAAAGGGTATAGCGAAAAGAACTTATATACTCTGCTATACGAGTTGTCAAAAAGGTGCCCCATTAAGTTACTTAAATATAAAGAGCCAACAGGCTTCATTTCGGCAATATTAACATTATGTAAATTAAGGGGATATTAAAACATTAATATCCTCTTAATGCGTTTGAAAAAAATCGGCATCGGACACTTTTATCATGATACGCGAAGCTTTCTACGATGAAGCAATGTCGAGGGCAAGTGTGTTTCGCTGGCCTAAAACTTTTAAGGAAACAAGGCAAAATGTGGAAGATCTTGAACGTGAGGGAAGACCTTCAACGTCCATCACAGAGACAATGATCAACACAGCAGCGATTATCATCAAGCACATCAAAAGGAAGCGTCCATTGCTGAAGAATGGCTTCTTATTGCACCACGATAATGCAAGGGCACATATTGCTGGTTGTGTAGTGGACGTTTTGCAGAAGAACAACGCAGATATCCTACCACACCCTCCATACTGTCTTGATCTCGCACCGTGAGATTTCTGGCTGTTTGCTCAGCTCAAGAAACCACTAAGAGGCCGCCCTTTCGAAAGCAACAAAGCATGTGTAAAAGCTGCTGAGGCGGTTTTGATAGGACTCTCAAAAACGGATTCTCACATGTGTTTAAGAAGTGGACGTAACGTTGGGACAAATGCATCGCGTCTCACAGTAGATACTTTGAAAAAGACCATGTAAATGATGACGATTAAAGGTAATCTGTTTTCTGTATAAATATAGTCTTATTACTTATTGAACAGCCTACGTATATATATATATATATAGATAAATAAATATATATATATATATATATATATATATATATATATATATATATATATTTTTTTTTTTTAATTCGATCCTTTTTTATTATTAAAATTATGATTACATAATGTGATTACATGTTTACATTACATACAATTTACAGATGCTTACATATTTACAACATATATACTTCTGTTTTTATTTTATTTTATTATTTTATTTTTGGTAACATTGAAGTTCGTACAAATTTTCCCTTTTTTTCTGTATAATGTATTAATAAGAGTTACTGCATAGTGATAAAGGTCTTTTTCTGTTAGTTTATAATTTATAGTTGACGTTGATTAGCATTGTATTTAGAGCAGTTAGACATTTAACAATGAGTAATATATATTTATTATTTTTGATTTAATGTATTTAAGTTCTGTAAATACTGCACTTAAATGTAACATATGGGTACATTTTTTTCTTTTTCTTTTTTTTTCTTGGTCTTGATTGAGATTTAATTTCTCAACTTTTATCCTCGAAGATTATTTATTAAGCTTATCTGATGATGACACTTGTTAGTTATTATTTATTGGTTTCATTGCTGTGTTGGGAAGTAGCCTGATGTTCGATAAGTCTGATTTCTATTACAGCTCAAGGTTGAGAAATTCACTCTCTCTCTCTCTCGCACTCGCACACAAACAAACATACACATGGCAATTTGGAATGTCCTGACGCGTCTTTCAAATGGAAAGCCTGAATATATATTGTTTCATTCTGTATTTATATGTGATATAATTAGTAGTCCGAGGTCTTGTTATACGGTATGTATTTCTGACTGCCCTGTAGTTGGCATCGAAATAATGTTTTAGCAGAGCTGCATAGTGACATAAATGTTTTGCTGTCAGTGTTTTGTGTTCTGACATTGCAGTGTATATAAAGTCGCTTTTGTCTCTTTGTTCCCAAAGGATCAGTTTTGTCATTTTGTACTGTAGCGACATTAATCAATTTAATTTGTAGGGTGCACAGAAAGCATACGATGTTATAGCGTATCTTAGTATATTTTGGCATAATAATACTTTGTATGTTAGGGTTTTTAGGCGTATGGGAACTATGTCTTTTAACCTGTAGAGTTTGACAGTTATTGTTCAGAGTTTGTTTCGTAGATGGTTTCTGTTGCTATTCTAGTTCATACCTGCATTGAAGTAAATTCCAAGGTAACGTATTGTTTCAACCTGAGTGATTATAGTGGTTTTACTGTTATGGGTGTTTTTACATTGGAGAGTGGATGTCGGATGATTATATATATATATATATATATATATATATATATATATATATATATATATATATATATATATATATATATATATATATATATATATATATATATATATATATATATATTATCAACTGGTCGAATCAGGGGATTTCTGAATGTATTTATTTTGTCTTATCTGAGTTTAGGTGATTGGATATTTCGTGAGCCAGTCTGTGATCACGTTTATGTCATGTTGCATATTTTTTGGGCTATGCGTGCATTATTATGGATGGATAATATAGCTGCATCGTATGCGAATTGGAAGATCGTGCCTTTGAGAGGTAGCTGGTGAACATCGTACATATAAACGTTGAATATAATTGGGGAGGGTACAGCTCCCTCTGCCACTCTACACGTTACTAGTAGTTCTATACTTCGGTCCGACCCAATAAGTGATCCATTTTCTATTTTGAAGGTAGTTCATAAACCAACTGTGCATGGGCCCATCTATTCCAACATGCCACAGCTTTTTTTTTAATAAGGATTGATGTGGGAGTGTGTCAAAGGGTTTAGTCGAATCGATAAAGATTATTATGGCAATTTTGTTTTTATCTAAGGTGGTATTAATTACGTCTGTAAGTCTTCCAACAGAGATGTTGTTCCTGATTTTTCTGAAAATCGTATCGTGTTTTGGGGATAATATGAAAGTTCTCTGTATATGTTGCGAGTTTCCTTACTACGATTTGCTCCACAATTTGATTTATAATTGGTAGAGTTGCTGTGGGTCTATAATTACTGACTAAAGTTCTTTTTCCATGTTTGTATACGGGCGTGATTATGGCGGTCTTTAGCATACTTGGTATCTGTCCTGTTTTAAATATTTTATTTATTAATTTTAATAGGATAGGACTTAAACTAGTTGCATGTTGCTTTATATCTTTAGGTGTGATACCATCAATTCCTGCGCCTTTGTTTGGTTTGATTTGAAGTATTGCAGAGAGAAGTTCTGTTTCTTTTATGGTTGGGAACCATAATGTTTGTTTTGATTGTGGTCCAAGTAGAGGGTCTCGGTTTGTGATTGGGGGAATATTTCTGTGCAGTTCTTGGATGGAGTCTGCAAAGTATTAGTTAAAGTCATTGGCTAGTTGTTGGATAGGTTTTGCGTCTTTCATGAAGCTGTGTTTTATGGTTTTGGAGGCGGTGGCGTTGGGAACAAAATCTAGCATCTCATTGATCAGATGCCAGGTTTGGTTCATGTTGTTTTGTGCAGAGGTTAGTTTGTCTCTGTAGTAGTTTCTCTTTGCATTTTTTTAGCGTCGTAAGGCGATTCCTTGTTTTCAGAGAGTGTCCTTTCTGGGTATTTCTGGGATTACGTATTGCGTTATACCGAGTTAATGATCATTCATTCATTATATATATATATATATATATATATATAGATATATACACATACCCAAGTGAAAAATACTTTCTACATTTATATCTCCTCCTGAGATTTTTATTTAATAAGGTTATAACACCTTATGGTAACTTGTTTTGGTAAAGTATTTACGAGCTCTGCATTACTAAATCTTGGTATTTCTAGCCTGGCTCCTACTGATGAGACCTCAATAAAGGTCGAAACCGGTCTGGGTAGTGGCCCCTTACCTTTAATACAAAATATCATACATCCCCTTCTTGGAGATGTGTTTTGGCATTAAGGGTAAATATTAAGATTAGTGATCAGAGCTCGCTCCACCTTTACCACGAGTTGCCTTGGTCTTGCACTACCTGTAGGATCAGCTAGTCTTGCATAAATTGCAGGCGCAAACTTGACATTTTTGTCTGTTTGCTTACTTGGGGAAAAAAAAAATGGAGTAAAACCAGGTTTAAAATTGCTTGGTATCTTTAACATAACTATACCCAAGTTAAAAATCCTTTCTACATATATATATATATATAAATATAATGAATGAATGATCATTAACTTGGCTAACATACGCATTTAAAAAAATTGAATGACTAGAACCGAGTTTTAAGTAAAAAGGTCTTAATATTAAAACACTACTAGTATCGGTTTTTAACAGCCTTCATCAGGTGACATTATAAAAGAAAGAAAAAAGAAAAAACACTAAAACACTGAAGCTCAAATAAACTAAGAACATCATAGATATACACAATTAACATTAAAACGTTGTGGTTGTATTTAAAGCTGTTCTTTCGTTTGTGGTATTGTTGGGAAAGTGTGTGCTAATAGCATCTCGTGAACGCCAGTACATGATAACAGCTGAATGACTATCTGGGACGTTGTAGCTCAAGTTATTAATTATAGGAACAGGACTGACGATGATTTCCCTAGATTCTACGATTTTTCTCTCTAGTTCGTCATTGCAACGGAAGATGTTAGTAGATTTTTCCCAGTAGACTTTGTGACTTTGGCTTTCATCATTAGGATTAACCAAGAAAAGGATATGACTTGATAATGCACTCGCTCGCTGTCTCTTGTAAGTAATGTCCCTCAGTGTTCTTCCATACCCAATTCGACAGATTTGTGTGTCTGCCCAAAATACGGAATATCATAATCACACAATATTTTATATACACCAGGGTATTTCAGTTGATGATGACAAGGTTTTGGGTGGCTTATTAAGAAACGGATTTTTGGAAGTGGAGTGAACAAGGTTCTGATATTGTATTTTCTCAAAACGTTTGCTAATTTATGTGAAACTGTACTTATGTTAGGAATAGAAATATTGCCTTTGAATCTATTTGTTTCATCTGAATGATGTCTAGGAGGATTAAGAAGGAATTTTTCAATGATTCTCTTGGAATATCCATTAACTTGGAAAGAAGTTTTGAAATGGTTTATTTCTGTAAGAAGTTCATTTGGGTCATCCAGAAGAGAGCGGGCTCTATGTCCGAAGGTGGAAATTATCCAAGCTTATGAGGAGGGGAGTGATGGGACTGACTATGCAGATATCTGTTGGTATGCGTTGGCTTTATGTACATCGGTATTTTGAGTTTACCAGAGGAGCGTGTCAGTTTGACATCAAGAAAAGTCAGGGAATTATCCGTTTCAAGCTCGGCAGTAAACTTAATACTTTGATATTGGCTATTGAGATGTCTGAGGTAAACCATAAGGGAATCATGTCAATGGCTCAAAATAATGACGACATCATCTATATAGCGTTTCCAAACTTTAGGTGTTAAAATAGAGGAAGAGATAGACTTGGTTTCAAAATGCTCTAAGTAAATATTTGTGAGTACAGGGGATAAAGGATTACCCATAGCCAGTGTATGATTTTGTTTGTATATAGAGATTCTTCCAGTTTCTCTGTTGGAACATTATTGAACTTCTTTGTTCACTAATATTCCTACAAATGAAGTCCTAACATTACTCAAGGACAAGGTATCCAAAAAAATGTTAGTCTTGCTTACACATTGCATCAAGTCCGGTTACTTCAAATTTCAAGATACCATATACAAACAAAATCATGGACTGGCTATGGGTAATCCTTTATCCCATGTACTCGCAAATATTTACTCAGAGGATTTTGAAACCAAGGCTATCTCTTCCTTTATTTTAACACCTAAAGTTTGGAAACGCTATGTGGATGATGTGTTCATTGTTTGGAGCCATGGACATGATTTCCTTATGGTTTTCCTCGAACATCTCAATAGCCGACATCAAAGTATTAAGTTTACTTCCAAGCTTCAAACGGATAATTCCCTGCCTTTTCTTGATGTCAAACTGACACGCTCCTCTGGTAAACTAAAAATATCGATGTATAGAAAGCCAACGCATATCAAAAGATATCTGTATAGTCAGTCCCATCACTTTCCTCCTCATAAGCTTGGAATAATTTCCACCTTGGGACATAGAGCCCGTTCTCTTCTGGATGACCCAAATGAACTTCTTACAGAAATAAACTATCTCAAAACTTCTTTCAAAGTTAATGGATATTTCAAGAGAATCATTGAAAAATTCATTCTTAATCCTCCTAGACATCACTCAGAAGAAACAAATGGATTCAAAGGCAATATTTCTATTCCTTACATAAATACAGTTTCACATAAATTAGCAAACGTTCTAAGAAAATACAATATCAGAACCTTGTTCATTCCACTTCCAAAAATCCGTTTCTTAATAAGCCACCGAAAACCTTGTCATCATCAACTGAAATACCCTGGTGTATATAAAATATTGTGTGATTGTGATATTCCTTATTTTGGGCAGACACACAAATCTGTCGAATTGCGTATGGAAGAACACTGAGGGACTTTACTTACAAGAGACAGCGAGCCAGTGCCTTATCAAGTCATATCCTTTTCTCGGCTAATCCTAATGATGAAAGCCAAAGCCACAAAGTCTGCTGGAAGACATCTACTATCATCTTCCGCTGCAATGATGAACTTGAAAGAAAAATCGTAGAATCTAGGGAAATCATCTTCAATCCTATTCGTATAATTAATAACTTGAGCTACAACCTCCCAAATAGTCATTCAGCAGTAATCATGTACTGGCGCTCACGAGATGCTATTAGCACACACTTTCCCACCAATACCACAAACGAAAGAACAGCTTTAAATACAACCACAACGTTTTAATGTTAATTGTGTATATCTGTGATGTTCTTAGTTTATTTAAGCTTCAGTGTTTTAGTGTTTTTTCTTTTTTCTTTCTTTTATAATGACACCTGATGAAGACTATTTAAAGCCGAATTAGAAGTGTTTTAATATTAAGACCTTTTTACTTAAATATCGGTTCTAGTCATTCAATTGTTTTTAATATATATATATATATATATATATATATATATATATATATATATATATATATATATATATATATATATATATATATATATATATCTGTTGATCTGGTGATGCCATGTGTTCCCAATCGATTTTTCTTATTTCGTGGTTGACTGTTTCTTCGTCTATTATTGTTTTGTGTTGCGTTTCATATGTCGAGCATTGCACGGATATTGTCTTACTGTGATGGTTTAGAACCGCGAACTAATGGTCTACTACTTTGGACTTTATGACTACTGCAGTGTGACTGTTTGGTGGTGCTCGGATGTTTGTATGATCTAGGCAGGAAACAATGATAGTATTTCCGAATATTTCTTCTCTAGTTCAGTGGTCTCCAAAGTGTGGTACGCGTACCCCTAGTTGTACGCGAGTCGATAAGTGGGGGTACGCCAAACAAGTTTTATATTGATAGGTAAAAAATGAAGTAATTAATTAAAGATAAAGAATATTACTTTCTTTCATCCATTAAACATATATCTAATATAGACAAAGACGTTATAAAGATCCTGTAAACTTAAATTTGCGAGTAGGTGCACATTTGGCGACTTTGCACACATAATCGTCCGTGGCAAAGCTGTCATGTTTTTTAAATTTAGGGAGTAAATCTCTTACTTCTTATCATTGCCATTGTTTGTAGAGCATCCTAGTGTTGACAAGTCCAACTAGAGAAGGAGAATTGCTTAGTTATCCTGCTATCTACAGATGACACCACAGTTGCATTAATTATTTGACTATTAGTAGTAAGTTTAACGATTTTTTAGTATATATTGTTTCTGTGTAATTCCAACGCTTTTTTGTGCTTACTTTTACGTTTACACTAGAAATAGTGAATTAATATTATCAAAATTGCTTACATTTTTTAAAAGTGTTTGATATTATCAATAGTAAATTAATTATATTTAAATTTTATAAATTAACCCTCACAAAATGGATAAATGGTTAAAAAAATTTCCTCCAAAGAAACCGCGAATTGAAGATAATAATAATTATTATTATTTGACACCTCCACTGAGTCCATCGACTCATCGAGGGAGGACACCTACTCTGCAGCTCTCCATCTCTACCACCCACAATCCACCAACTACAATGAATCACAACCACACCAACCCCATCTACCGCCCACCGCTTCCACTAGTATTTTAAGGGACAATCACAAACATCCAAGTCCACGGCGGGATTCGAAGCCGCATCCTTTTTGCTGGAGAGCGGATACGCTACCCACTCGGCCAAACAGGCTTCATTATGATAGTACTTCTAGATCAGACGAACAACAAGGAATAGATAGGATTGATTCTTCTATTCAAACCAGTTCGTTATCATTCAAATTAAGTGATAAAAACAACTTAACAAAACCTTGCCCATAAAAGTTCGAAATTATCAAGAAGACTACTTGAAATGGGGATTTACATCGACGATAGTCAACAATGAACCTCGTCCTACATGTGTATTGTGTCATGAGACGCTATGTGATGGAAGTATGAAACCAACATTATTGGTAAGACACTTAAAAACTAAACATCCTGAACATGAACAGAAAAATTTACATTTCTTTGAACGATGTTTGAAGACATGTAATTCTCAATCTAACAACTTAAAAAAAAATCACTAAAATTAACGATAAATATTTGGAGACATCTCTTGAGGTTGCATTCTTAATTGCAAAAGACCAAAAGCCACACACCGTTGTGAAAACACTTGCACTCCCAACAGCCATAAAAATGGTAGAAATAATCCATGGAAAAGAATATGCAGATAAACTAAAATGTATTCCCTTATCAGCAAATACTATTGGTAGACTTATAGAGATCATTGCAGATAATTATAGAAGCAATGTATCGCAGAACCAGAAGCCATCAAACCAGAATTTCAAGAAATTATGAAAGAAATGCAAAGCCATTGTTCACATTAAATATTGTAATAAATATGTTTGTAAGCTGTTAATAATAAAAATAATGTGTAAAAATATCTTGCGTTTTTTAATTATCATATGATGATACAAGCATATTTCCTCTTTATAATAATTATTACAATAGATTTTTGCTCAATCAATTGGGGGTACGCACTATTTATTTTTTCTGTCTTGGGTGTACGCGTTCAAAAACGTTTGGAGACCACTGCTCTAGTACACGATGTTATGGTTGGTAGTAAGTTATAAATGGATAGCGTGACTCGGTATTGTACAGTGTTGTTCTGGTTTTCTTTGCAATATTTATGTTTATGTCGCCGATTATCATTAGGTATTCGGTTGAGCATATTTCTTGGCGTGAAAGCCAGAAAATGAGTTCGTACAAGAATTTTTCACGTTTGAGTTTCGTGGCCCGTAAATAGTATTTAGAATTATGTGATGCTGTGAATTGGCTGCATTACTGATTTCGATGAAAAGGGTTTCACCATGTTCAAACGGATAAACAGTTTCTTTTGCTATTAATTTATGTTCGAGAAATATTAAAACTCCACACTCATTTTTTGTTTGGTGCCATAAACTATATTGTTGAATGCCTGGAATTCGGAAAACAGTCGCTTTGTCATTAGTAACGGATACTTCTGTTAGGACTAATATATCAATAACACTGGTGTAATTCTTCAGATAAGCTTGTAGCATTTACCAATGTTTTCTAAATGTTTTCAATTTTCTAATGCTTCTGATATTAACATGCAGGATGGAGAGACCTCTCATCTGTACGCTGTGTTGTTTCTATGCATCATACCAGTCAAAAGTACAATTTCCGATACATTCTGGTGGTATTACATCTGGTTGATGGTTCATATTTATTTTTGTTGTGTTGCTGTCTTCTTTTTGGACCAGTTAGGAGTCATTTATTTCACTCTTGTAGCATGTCTAGGTATTCAAAGCTTTTGATTTGTATTGACGTTGAAGTTTATGACTTCCTCAAGAATATCTTACTGTCTCTGATCCACAAAAATTTATAATTTTTTTTCTGTTTTTGCTTTTCTTGCTTGGTATAACAGATCCTGGTTGAATGGTGTTAAATACTCAGATAGAAAGATTGGCTCATTGTCTCTCGATGCGTGTAAGTCCTTGGCAATTGGGTTTTTCACTCTGCTGGCTTTCATGAGATTGTCTCTTGTTGACTTGCTTGTCAGACGAACTATGACTGGTACGGGTCGTGCGAAGCGATTTACGGTCTGAATGTCGTTATGCTGTAGGTGATGTCAATTGCATGACCTAACTTTAAACTACGTCTCTGAGATTTACTGTAGATGCAATTTCAGGAAGACCGTTTATGACAAGATCTTTTTTATGTTTTTGCTGATTTAAAAGTTCGTATTGTACTTTCAGGGGATTAAGTTTTTGACGGAGTTCGGATGCCTCTTTCATCAAATTGTGTTGCCTGTCAGTTAGTACGTTAATGCTGATTTTAATGTTATTTACCGTTTGCAAGACTTATTCTACTGCTGAATTATTATATTTAACACTCTTCATTTCGCTATTTGTTTTTGTTATCTGTTCGTTCTGTTTCCCAAAGAGTTCTTGGACTACTAAGCCTGGCTTTTATATTCTCTAAACTTTTTTCAAGTAATAAATTTACGGAATTCAAATGATAAAACTCATCTGTATTTTTTTGCCTGTTCAGTTCGTCGTCTGATTCTGCCTCCGTGTAGTCGGCTGTGCCTTGGTTGGTAGCGTTTCTTTGTTCTCCCTGCAATATAGGGACTTTCACCCTCTCGTTTGGCATTGGATTTACTTTGTCAGGTTGTTTCTGAAATTTCCGAACGTGTAAATTGAAGATTCCTAGGGCATTTCGTACAGGGGTTATATGATTTCCGTCGGACGATAATCCTTCAGGCACTTGTTGCACTTCATGGCTCACCTTTCCTCCTTTGAGCAACTCTATCATGACTGCAAAAATAGCGACGTCCTTTGCTCTTTGGTGATCACGGTGAACTCTTCAATCGTCAGCACTAAACATTTGGGTTCTCTTTAGACGATTTCTATGAATTACATATCGCTGTCTTCAGCGTGACAAGTTGAATTACGTTACGATACTTTTAAATTAAAATCAGGAGTTAGAACCACTTTAAAACTATAAAAATGGGAGCAGCGATATCACCGTGTAGCCTTTCGTATGCCTACGCAATGCCCTCGCTTAATAATTTTATTTATTTATTTTTTTTATTTATTATTTCTCAGATAAATTACATACATTATATGAACACAATTATGCATAACAAATACTTTCTCGAACATAAAGTTTTTTTTAAAATAATAACAATAACAATAACTGTTTACAACGTATATTATTATAAGTATACATAATGATTATTACAGATTTTTTCTTTGCAATTTTATACTTTATATACACAATATAAATGGATATAATCACTTTATATTGCATACTTTTGTTATAGTTATTATATACATTACATACATTTGATTACATATGATACATTACTTATATTTGTTTACATATGATACTTACATTGCATGCATTTGGTTACATATGATACATCTTGGATGAGATAATAATAATAATAATAATAATAATAATAATAATAATAATAATAATAATAATAATAATAATAATAATAATAATAATATATATATATATTTTAAACATTTTATTGTCTCAGATAAATTACATACATATATACAACAATAGTTTTATATACATGTGTATATATATATATACATAATATTTATAATACATTACAATTGTGAATAACAAATGCTGGTGAGTTATTAATATTTTTAAATAATAATTTTTTAAATAAATAATATTTTTGTTCACTGCTAAAATATTTACACATATATATATACAATAGTTATCTTGAGTGTAATAATAATAATACTTTTTTTTTTTTAAACATTTTATTATGTCTCAGTATAAGTTAAGTACAATAATAATATTTACAGTATTTACAATAAGGATTATACAAAATTTTTTTTTTTATGTCTCAGATGAATTGCATACATAGTTGCTGTAGTAATTATATATATATATATAATATTTATAACGCATTACAAGTGTGTATAATAGATACTTGCAAGTTAGTAATTTTCTTCCTCGAAGCTTATCAGAGTTTATCTGAGGAAGATAATAGATGACAGTGGGTGGTGGTTTCATGGTTGTGTTCCTATACTGGTCACAAGCCAGGTGTTGATTTTACTGTTTGCTGGTATGTGCTTGAAAGACTTCGACTGCTTTTACAGTTTAACTTTTTTTTCTTTTTTTCTTTTTTTTTTTGTGCAAATAGGGTTGGATTTAGACATGATGTGTTTGTTTCTTTGTGTTCTTGTAGTGATAGTTTTTGAGAGTTGGGGGTTGTCATAGGTTTGTGTGTGTGTCCATGTGTGGTGGGGGAGAGAGAAACAGGAATTGCTCTAATTTTCATTCTCGCTGTAATATTTATTACGTGCCTGTTTCAGCTCTCTGTATGTTCCTAGGTTTCTGTTGTCGAACAGCAGTTTGTTTATCATGTCAGGTACATAGAAGTTTCGGGTGGCTTTGCCATTATGATTGTTGTACTTATATGTTATGTAGTTTGTTGACTGTGGTCAACATAATAATAATAATAATAATAATAATAATAATAATAATAATAATAATAATCGCTTTCGGAATATGCTGAAATTGAAAAATCAAAGTAGAAATCGATGTAATAATGACACAGTGAACTATTTATTATCATTAATATGAGATTGCTTTCATTTTTCTCAGGTGATAAAGGATGGTGTAAGATTAGGTGAAGTTTTAACCACTGAAGAAATGAAAAGAATAGGGACTCAGCCAGAAGAATTCCAAATTAAAATCTACGAAATGCATATGGTGAAGTATAAATAATTTTTCTCGTCTTCTTTATTGTAGTACACTAGTAACGTCTGTACTGTGCGTCTGGCATTATTTGTCCTGAATAATGTCATGCGATGATTTATTAAAAGTTTTTTTATTTTGCAATTTAACCAGAAGTATGTTAAATGCCAAAATGATTTAGATAATTGGAGATTTACTTCTTTTTCTTTCGATACTAGAAAAATTTCTGAGGGGGGAATTCTCGTTTGCTTACTGCTGTTATCCAATAAACGAATAAAACAACACATCAGTCACATTAAAGTTACCGTATATCCGTTTGTCGAACTGGAAACGGCTTTGATGTGACAACAGAATTCAAACAAAGGTCGTATTCGAGCCAGAAATGTTTCTTTGCAGCACTCAAATTTTCATGAAATTACGAATGCTGGTTTCTTGGATATAGAGGGAAGATATGCGTGAAAGTAATTTATTACGTACGTTTATCTAAATCCCATAATCCGGATATAATCTAGGTAACTCTTCTTTGCACCCTTTCCACAGCTTCTTTATCCCCTTGGAACTCGGGAAACCAAATCGGCGCACAATAATCCAGGTGTGGTCTTATCAAAGCCTCATAAAGAGGTAAAATGACTTCCTTATCCTTACATGTCAAGGTTCGCTTCAACATACCAATTATCCTCTGAGTCGTACTTGCAACTTTTGCTATGTGACCTCTGAACTTTAAATTCTTATCCATCAATACACCAAGATACTTTGCCTCTTCAGTTTCTTGTAGCATAACCCCGCTAATATAATATGCTGCTGGCTCTAATCACGCCAAAGTGCATAACTTTACACTTACTAACATTAAACTGACAGCCATTTTCGCTAGCCCAGATTTCCAGTCTATTTAAATCATTTTGTAATTGCTGAATATCACTAGCATCCCTGATTGCCCTGCCTACCTTCGCATCATCAGCAAACAATTGCAAATATGACGATAGACCCTGCTTGAAGTCATTAATGTATAGATTGAACAATAATGGCCCAGGGACTGAACCCTGAGATACACCACTGGTTAACTTAAATCTGGCAGATTCACACTCATTGTATACCACTTTTTGATATCTGTCTCTCAACCATCCCTTTATCCAAGTCAACACATTATGTTCCGATCCCATATTTTCCAGTTTACACAACAGCCTATCGTCTGGTATTCAATCATATGCCTTAGAAAAATCCAACATTACAATAATGTATCCATTCCCTTTATCAAACTCGGCCGTAACATTGTTCTAAAATAATATGAGCAAATTGCTAAAACATGACCTTCCTTTAGTACACCCATACTGTTCCCTGCAAGGTATAGAATGCTTTTCTACCCATTTCTGCATGCGAGTTTTTACCAACTTCTCTAAGATCTTCACTACCACATCAGAGATACTAATAGGTCGGTAGTTAGCCACATCAGATTTTGCACCACCCTTGTGCAATGGAACTATCATACATTCCTTCCATTCCTGTGGTATCATTCCTGAGCTGAGACTCAAATTATAGAAATGCGTGAAAGACCTAGCCAATTCAGCTGAACATAACTTTAACAAACGGGCAGATATTCCCTCTGTACCTATTTAAAAATTCTTATCCAGGTTATGCAAGAGCTCTTCAACCCTCATTTTCATGAACCTCTAACTCTTCAAACAAAGTAGCATGTTATGCAGGAGCACTGCATACCATGCTACATACACTTCGTTGATATATCTTAGCAAAGTGAATACTCATTAACTGAAAAATATCCTTAACTTCCGACACTTGTACCATCTGCATTCAATAAAGGCATTCTTCCACATTCATTCTTTCTTTTGCTTTGAGCATAACGATAAAATTCTTTTCGATTGCATGGACAATTTCTTTTCGTACTCCGTTTTAGCTTTTCTCACAATAGTCCTTACTCTTCTGGCCTGAGCTTTATATATTACATAACTCCTCTCACTCTTATTCTCAAGATATTGTTTCCACATCATCTTCTTCTTGTGGATCTCTAGCTTAATAAGGCTGCTCATCCATTTCACTCCCAACCTATTTATTCTTCGAACACTAGGGATACATTCTGATACCGCCTAATTTAAGCACTTTTTTAAAGATTCCCATGCATTGCTATCTTTTTTTTGTCTATTCAGTAACTGAAACCATGGGACCAAAGATAGTATTCTTCTCAGTTGATCATAATTTCCAGCTTTGTAATTCAGCATGTAGCCTGATTTAATTGGAGCTTCAATACAAGTAGATACTTCCCAAGAAAGAACAGCATGATCACTGTCACCAATTGGTGACAAAATAGCCATATTCTTGAGACAGATCCCTTTTGATGCTATGAGCAAATCCAACACTCTTTGATATCGACTTCCGTCTTTCACATGATGCTTGAGAAAGTTGTTTCGCAACAATTCAATAAATTCCTGTTCTTTCTGATCATGAGATTTCTCTTCCGCCCAATCAATGTTTGGAAAATTAAAGTCACCCAGAAAGATCATTCACTTGGTACCCATAAGGCTAAATTGGCAATGCATTTCTTTGTCCCATACAACTGAGCTGCCAGGTCTGCAACAACACCCACCATATATTTTATTCTGTTAACCTCCACTTCACACCAAATAGACCGAAACTAATCGCTACATGGAACATTTTTACCATCATTGTTTTCTTGAGTTTCTACTCTAACTGGACTTAAGTCATCTGATATCATTAGTAGCACTCTTCGTCGTCTCATATGTCTTCTGTCATTCTTAAAAATAGTATATCCGTTACACTCGATCCCACTTACCATATCTGATTCTGATAGTCAGGTTTCACTAATGCCAACAATCTTAGGTCACATCGTATTCAATAAAGCAACAAACTCTACCCCTTTGTTTCTAATGCTCCTGGCATTTGTGCATAGACATAATAAATTACGACCTAGCTTATTCTTATAATTAGATATGCAATCTATTTGGTCTTGTTCTGGAATTTTCTCTTTTCCCTCCCCAGACATACTTAAAAGGTCCGAACCCAAAGCATATTTTTTCACTCCTTCGCCACATACATAACCACGTTCAAAGGAATTCATATCTTTATCACGTTTCCATACCATATCTGAACTTTCACACACATTTTCCCCATCCCTGCCTTGATGATCTAGTTTCCCTGACTTTCTGCATTGGATCTCATACCAAGAAGTAATTTCTCCAGGCTTCTGATCCCAAATGAATTCAAGTGCAGGCCATCATTCTTATACAAATCTTTTCTGCCATAAAACACACCCCACACGTCTAGAAACTCGCATCCATATCTTCTACCTAGCCTGCGCGTGAAATCATTTGCTATCATCGCCCTCCTTAATTCAGTACTATCATATCTAGGTAGTAATCCTACAATTTTTACTCTCTCACATTTCTTTCTCGCTTCTTCCAACAGACCCTTCATATCTTCTCTCTACTATGTTTGTTACCACTTAAATTATTAGTACCTACCAGCACTGCCATTTCTTTTACATTTTTTTTTTGGTTTTCAATTACATTTATCATATTTTTAATTTTCGCTCCCGGGAAACTAGAAGTGGTGAATCTCTCGGCAAGCGCAAATTTTAAAATTGAGTCATCATACCATATTACCTATTTTTTCTTAGCAATCAGTATTTTCCTCCCTGCTCTTGTTTTCATCCTTTTTCTTACCCTGTCGAAGTTCAAAAAATGTTTTTCCATTTTTCCAATTCCCTGGTCGATTTCCTAATGATTTCTTTTAACCGAGCTATTTCCAATGTCAATATATCATCAGATAAATTATTATCATCACTGCAGAAGACAGTTTGTCATGTTTTTGTTCATGACAAACGGTCTCCTCAGTAGCAACTTTAGCTTTAGTCACTGCCTTGTTACGACGAATTTTTGGCGACATTTCTAAGAGTAGTAAAAACTAATAATTTTTCTGAAATTATGTCAAAAACACTTTAGTGCAATAACTACACTAATAAAGTGGAGAGTGCCCGCCTGCTTGGCATCGTAAATCAAATATAAGTTATATGTATCTATCCAGTTAGCTAGATTATCACCATCCCAGTTGTTAGAGGAATAACCCCACATGGTGTGATGAGAGTTAGTCACCAATATAGATAGCAGGGTGAGGTGGTGGCAGGTCGATCTGATCAGGCCAGTATTCCGATGGTGGTTCGTAAA
The DNA here is from genome assembly GCF_054136105.1 of Typopeltis vanoorti. Taxonomy (NCBI): domain Eukaryota; kingdom Metazoa; phylum Arthropoda; class Arachnida; order Uropygi; family Thelyphonidae; genus Typopeltis; species Typopeltis vanoorti. The sequence continues at coordinate 103,149,560 of NC_143569.1, forward strand.
CATTGCAGATGGTGGTATTTGGAACTTTAATACCTATGAAGTATTCTACATCAGGTACACGTTGGGTTATGTCTTTGAGGCCAGGCTGGATGTAGGTTGCCAGGCCTTGCTTGGTATGGCAATTATAAGACACGAGAATTATGCATGGGATCTTTAGTCTACTGAGCACTGTATCAGGCACATGGGTTTCCTGGAGAGCCAAGACGTCAATTGCTTTGTCTTCAGCTATTTTGGCGATGACTCCTTCTTTGGATTTAGATAGTCCTTCTATGTTTAGGGAACATATCTTGAGAGAGTGTTGGTTAGGTTACTGTAACTTATTATTCTAAGCCTACCCTCCACCCAAACAAGCAATGCGATCCTTGTTATTCCGGGCGACGATCGAGCCAGCATGGAGCTATTTAAGTTTTGTATTCATCATTGTTGTTGTAAGTGGTCGAGGATGATTTGCACCTTTGGATGCCTTGTTTGAGACATTAATTTCATGTTACCTGTGATTCATCTCTGGGGCTTCTTTTGTCTGAAGCACCAACAATGTACCACAAGGCAACACAACTGGCGGGTGGGCCATGGAAGGATTTCTGAATACCCCCTTTACATGTGATACATTAATTACATGCATTTGATTACATGTTTCTTTTAAAAGAAAAAAGCAGTTGTTTTTTATTATTAAAATTATGATTAATATTATGATTACATATTTGCAACACATACGATTACATATTTAAAACAGGCTTAGTTCTGTTTTTTTTTTCTAACAACGAAATTCATAATTTTTTTTTTTCTTTCTTTCTTTTTTTTTTTTTTTCGTTGGGAGGCATTTCTGATTTCTTCCTCAGAGCTTTGCAGAGCTTATCTGAGGAAGATAATAGATGATAGATGGCGGTGGTTTCGTGGTTGTGTTTCTATGCCGGTCGCAAGCCAGGTGTTAATTTTACTGTTTGTTGGTACGTGCTTGGAAGACTTCAACTGCTATTACACAGTTTTACTTTTTTTTTTGCAAGTAGGGTTGGATTTGAATACCGGTGTGTTTGTTTGTGTCCTTGTAGTGGTGTTTTTTGAGAGGGGTTTGTCATGGGTTTTTTGTTTGTGTGTGTGTGTGTGTGTGTGTGTGTGTGTGTGAGGGAGAGAGAGAGAGAGTAACAGGAATTTTCATTTTTAGAGAGAAAGAGTAACAGAAATTTCTCTAATTTTCATTCTCGCTATTTTATATAGCGCCTGTTTCAGCTCTTTATATGTCCCTAGTTTTTGTCGTAGAAATGCAGTTCATTTATCATGTCAGGTACGTAGTAGTTTGGGTGGCTTTGCCATTGTGATTGTTGGATTTATATGTTATGTAATTTGTTTACTGTGATCTTGTTATCTGATATGTTGTTCCGGTTACACTATACGTTAGTAATGTAGTAATGTTTTAACATGATTGTGTAGTGGCATAAGTGTTTCACTTTAAATATTTTGTGTTCTGTCCGTGCTGCCTGCATAAGTCTGAGTTGTTCCAAGAATATCAGTTTTACCATTTCATCTTACAACCATTGTAACCTGTTACGTCTGTAGTCTGCGCAGATTGCATAAGATATATGCAATCGACTAATACGACAATACGACTAATGTTATTCTGTTATTATCCAATGCAGCATTTATTAGGTCTGCGAAATCTTCCAGGAGTGTTGCTCTTCCTTTATTTTTTTGAAACCCATATTGTGTTTTAGGTATGATTTGAAATTTTGCAACGTATGTGGAGAGTTTGCAATGTACGATGCGCTCTATGATTTGGTTGATTACAGACAACGTGGTGATTTGTCTGTAATTATTTATAATGCTTCTTTTTCCATGTTTTTGTATGGGCGCGATTAATGCATAGTGTCTCAGGTATATGTTCCGTTTCGCAGATTTTATTTAACAGTTTTTGTATAACTGGAAGTAGGTCGCTTGAGTGTATCTTGATGTCTTTTGGTCTGATTCCGTCTATTTCCAGTCCTCTGTTAGGGTTCATTTGTTGAATTTCCAGTGATAGTTCTTCTTTTGTTACTGTGGGGAACCACATCGATTGGGTTGCTCGTGTACCTAGTGGAGAACGTTCGTTTGTGTGAGGAAAGGTTGTTTCTTTTAGTTTTTGGACAGAGTTCACGAAGTGCTGATTAAAGTTGTTTGCCAACTCTTTGAGGGATTTGGGGTCGCAAGCAAAGTTGTGTTTTATTGTTTCTGAGACAGTGGTTCTGTGTACATTGTTCAGCATTTCATTAATCAGGTGCCGGGTTTCCTTTATGTCATTCTGAGCAGGAGATTCCGTTTTCTTTTGTATTCAGCTTGTAAAGAATATTTTTGTCAACTTCTTAAATTGTTTCCATTGGGCATCTTTTCTTTGTATGTCTGTTAATATGTTGTCTGTTATCCATGAAAACAGTTTCGTTTGGCAGCGTATTTTTATTTTTGTTAATGCTTTGTTATATATTTTATTGAATGCAAGTTTAAGATTGTTATATACAGCTTCAGCAGAGTCTAAAGATGCTATCTGCCTCCAATCTGTTTCTCTGATTTCATCGTTTACTATTGTTTCGTTTAGAATGCTATAATTAATACTGTTTTGTAGTCTCAGTGAGTTTTATGCGTTCTAGTTCAGTGTGTAACTGTAATTAATGCTCTGAAATAATGGTCTTCCAGTTTGCATGTTATGACCGCTACTGTGTGTCTGAGCCCGTATATTTATATGGTCAATGCACAATGAGGTTGCTGTATTTCCGACTATCTCTTCTCGTGTATACGACTGTATGAATGGGGTTATGTGATATGCTGATAAGAGGTCTAGGTATTGTTCTGTGTTGCTGTTTATGTTCCTAATGTTTATATTCATGTCTCATATTATTAAGTATTCTGAGGCGCCTTCTTCTGTGGGTGAAAGCCATCTGTTTAGTTCATCTAGAAATTTTGTGGTGCTTAAGTTGGGTGGTCTGTATATTGCGTTTAATTTCAAGAAGTTTTCTTGTTTGATGTTTTTATATTCGATGCATATGTTTTCTGCGTATTCTAGTTTATAGATTATTTCTGTTACTTCTAGTGCATGTTTGGTAAATATTATTATACCACCGCCTCGTTTTGTTTGTCTGCAGTGTTTTTGTTGTTGGAAGTGTGGCATTTGGTAGATGGTTGCCTCTTCGTTTGTCGTAGATACGTCAGTCAGTATTAAGATGTCTATTTGGTCTATATCCTCCTTCAAATAAGCTTGCAGGTTCAGCCAATATTTTTGAATGCTTCTGATGTTGATGTGGAGAACAGATGGTCCTTTTTTGGTGATAGACACTTGTTTCCATTCTGTTATTGAATTCAGACTGTGGCAATTATCATGTTCCGGGATGATTACGTCTGCTTGATGGTATGCATTCATGTAGGTTAGTATGCTGTTCCCTCTTTACGAGTCGTCAATATTCCTTTTAATATGGCAGCCTGTTGAGGTCTTCTACGGATTTTATTTGGATTGGTTTTGTGTCTTGTGTCTTTCTAAAGACTATTTTGCTGTCTCTTATCCATCTAAACTGGTAAAAGTTTCTGTTTTTACTTTCCTTGTTTGGTAGAATAGTTTTTGATAATATGGCGTTAAGTATTCGGATAAGTATTGGGTATTTTCGTGGGCTCATTTCAGATCCTTCACTGTTCGTTTTTTAATCCTGCTAGCTTTTATAAGTGTAGTTTTTGTTGGGCTGTTGGTGAGTCGCACCACGACGGGAGGAGGACGAATTATTTTCTCTTTTTATTTTTTGTGGTAAATAATAATAATAATAATAATAATAATAATAATAATAATAATAATAATTTTTCTTGTGAAATTACATTATTTGAAACTGTATTTTTCATATAGAAAAACACAGTTTGAAAACGCCATTTAAGAGGAAAGTATTAAATATATCTCACTGACATTAAAACTAATTAAATGATATTAAATTATTTATGGTTCTGTCTGAAAATTTTATAGACTTTACACTTCTGATTGTTTAAACTTACATTGCGCTAAACAATTTTTAAATAATTCGAATATTAGTATCAGTAAATATGATAAACGCGGCCATTCTCTTCTCATGGATAAATTGTTAACTCGAAAAAATATATACAAATTGTCAGTTAATCTATTACTTACAAATTAATCACTGTAGACAGTGTATCCTCCTTCAAATATTACTAAGCGAATAGAAAAACTCTTATGAAAACAAAACCAAAGAGATAAATAAATCATGACTTCATTCCAATTACCGACCGTATTCCTACCGTCAATTTAAACTCGCTACCAGAAGTACTGAGAGGACATTTTAATAAAACCTCCTGTTTTTGGGACGAACATCGCACGCAAAGTGCTAGAAACCCAAACTCCCATTACATTTTACATTAATTTTCATGTAAACATATCCATCACACACACACACACACGAACAACATACATAACAGAGAAAATGTGACCAATTCATCTACGTCGACACCTGAAGAATGGGTAAGCCTGCTAAAAATAAACAACTCGCCAGTCTTCATATTAATTTCTCGTTTCCTATTTGCCATTTCTTTTTACATTAGGCTTCCTTGTTTCATTTATTAAAGTGCGCATGACCATGTCTAATGAAATCTTTTCCTACCACTAGATGGAGAAAGCGGAGAGAATAGAACTTATCCAGATGACGTCACCAATTTCTGGGGCAGTCCATAACTGTTATGCGGTCAACTCTTACCTGGATCCCGACGTTAATTTCGTTCCTTCAAAAGCAAGAATGAATAAAGGTAATTAATCTTTGTCATTTCATAAACATCCCTATGTGACAGTATTGTTCGCCGAAGAAGTATAGCGTATTTACTATCCACCTAAGAAGTTGTGAATTCAAATCTCACTACAAGCATGGATGGTCTTTCAAACCAATTTATTCGTCTACTTTCCAACACAACGGCATTGCTTACTGAGCCATCTGTATTTAAAATAATTTATTCCACCTTCGTTAAAATTATGTGTTAATGCCGAAATATTTTCATGTTCTATAATTTCCCCATTCAGAAAGCAGTCGATGACGATCTTCCACCACATTTTCATATTTCTTGTCATTTTATCGCTGATTTTCCGGACAAATATAATAAACTCGTTATTCAGTTAAACAGACGACCTCTGAAAATTATTAGTAGATTTATTTAGGAGTATAAATAAATGTATTACTAGAATATTCCCAAATTTTATATCAAGCTTAATGCCATTTTCTCTCCTTCAAATCAAGATCCTTTTAGCAGAGCAATAGTGGACTTTTGCTTGCATCCTTGATCTCCTTCAGTTTCATAAGAAACTGCCTTTACGCACCTCCTTCAAATCGCTGCTGCTGCAATTCTAATCCGCTAATTTCGGGACTTCTTCTGTTCAATTTTTCATTGACATGATATAATCGCAACGTCTTCAAGCGTATTCGCATCTTATCATAGCCTTTTATAGATTCTACATAAGTTAATCATATTTTTGATATTGCCCTTCGTCACATTTATTTCTTGACTATTTTTCTCAAAGTAAAAGTCTTGGGACCCTTATTTTTCTGAATTCACCTGCCCTGTCACCTGAAAGCTTCGTGCATAAATCTCGCCAAGCATCTCAAGGGAAATTCCCCTCCACCATTCTCACATTCAGTTTCGTTTCTGTTTTTATAGATACTTAACTTCGTTAATCATCTGGGATTTTTGCTTTCTGACCATACCTTTCTGAACGAAAGTAGTTGCATGATCGAAAATGTCCCTATTTTCACATCGCCACATTGAGCATTTCTCGTGAAACACGATCTACACAATTACTTTTCTATATGTCACGATTCCGTTGATTTTCTCTACTGTATTATTCTGCTTGTATATCTTGAATATTTTCTTCCCCTTTTAATTCACTGCTGTTTAACTGAACAATCTTAAAAGTAATTCCTCCCAACAGCCAAATTATCTCCAGGTTTTTGTTTCATACTTTGGAATTCCTGATTCTTTTTAGAGTGCACTTTCTCCATTGCAGTTTATGCAATCACCTCCAAACCATTTTGCACTTTCTAATGTTTCACTTCTTTATTCTCATAATGATAACTAAAACATAACTAAAGCTACTTTAGTGTTAAAAGCTAAAACTTTAGTATTCTAAAGTTCTGTTTAGTACTTCAATTCTTTAGTTTTCATTACTATTAAAAACTCAAGAATGCATAACTTTTTTATCTGTGCTCTCTGAGTCTTTTGTTTCCCTTTCCAGGAATATTTCAGAAATATTTATCATACTTTCTTCTTTTCCTGGACATTTCACCATAACATCCTCAATAAGTTTGATTTTTCATTCTATCGTTCAAACCAACGCCAGCGCAAAATACGAAAGCAGTGTTATGTGGTGAAACAAAACTTTCAGGTTTTGCCGTTGTCTCTCTGCGGTTTCCTTACATCACTTTTCTTTGAATATTGTTTGGATATATGCATCTGGAGTTCACCTCAGCAGTTTATTGAAGTTTAATTCTTTTCAAAACATTCTTACAGATTTTTCATTTCAATAATAATAATAACAATTTTAAGTGTATTCTCTTTCCAAGAAATTACACGAGTGCAGGGTACATTTCGTTACATATTATTAAAATTATTATGATTAGAACAATATAATACTATAATTAATGTTAAAATTAATAGAAATCCTAACTAAAAAGAATGTACAGTTACAGTTTTATATTAAAACCCTGAAACAGCTATTGTTTGCATTTTACCTATATTTTAATTTATTTTACATATATTTTAATTTTAGATCATATTTTATTCACAATTCATATTAATAATTAGTTTTTGTTCATATGCAATAGATAATGCTAAATGCGTTCGACTCACCTTTCACAATTATAATTTTAAAAATATCGACTACAACTGCGATGAACAATGTTTACAATTTTACAACTTGAGATTCTGTTCTGACCACGTCGGTACAATAATTTTATATCACGTTACTTTCACTTTTCATTACCTCTCAGAGCAATGACATATTTCATAATATTTAGGCAACAGTGCTATAGTTTCTTACGTTATACACTTCAATCTTAATATCTTTATACTTTGCATAATACGGAGTTCCCATAACACGATGATAGCAATCGCATAATCCTTTGCAAATATAGCTCACAGTTATACAATTTAGCTATTTTTAAAACAAATAAATTTTAAAAAATTACCTATAGTAGGTAATTTTATTTGTTGTTTTTACATCATATACAGTATATCCACGTGTTTTTCAAATTTTAAGCAAAGGTGTAAAAACTTACACTGCTTTGCTCACGCGTATTGCGAGTGCTCATGGGGAAAGTGAGCGCGTGATTTGTGCCAATTAGATACCAGATACGCACTGGGATTTATTTCCGTGTTATCAATCTGCTTCTACTTTATTACAACTTATCGCCACACAAGAAAAGAAAAATTGAAGATGAAAAGCGAGTATATCAAAGCCGATGGGAATTACACTATTTGTTTACAAACAACAAAAACAAAAACAAAATTCGATGCCTTGTTTGTATGCCAGTTTTGTCAGTGCCTAAAGAGTATAATGTGAAACGACACTACTCTACATTCCACAGTAAAACATTCGACATTTACATTGGAGAATCAAGAAGCAACATTATTGCAGAATATAGGAAGCAATTGATGCACCAAACGAGTTATTTTACAAAACTTAGCACTAAACAAAGTTCAAGCCTTGCCGATTCGTACAAAGTAGCATTGGAGTTAGCAAAAGCAAAAAAGTTTTTTAGTGATGGCGTGTTTGGAAAGAAATGTGCAATTGAATTGTCAAAGCTATTTAATGAACCGAAATTAGCTGAGAAGTTCGAAAAATGGCATCATCTCAACAGACTGTCGCAAGACGCGTACAACACATGGATCAATGTGTATCAAAAGAGCTGTGCGATTTAATACCAAAATGTGAGTCTGTTTCATTCTGTGGATGAAAGGACTGATCAAGCAGATGTAAGTCAACTTTTAATTTTTGTTCGAACTATGAAAGAGTACTTTACTATAATGAAGAACTCCTCAGTCTTATATTTTTACATGGGATATTAAAAGTATTTTCGAAGCAGTTCAAAAGTCTCTTATGAGCTATGAAGGGCTCGATAAATGTTCCTGCATCGTAACAGATGGGGCCAAAGCTATGACGGGGACTGGAAGCAGCTTTTGTGTACCATTGAAACAAAATAATTTTAGCTTCACTAAGAAGCACTCTGTGGAAAACTTCTACGTAAAGTCAATGCAATGAAAGGAGCTGTAAAAATAATTAATGTTATACGAGGAGGAAATAAATCTCTGACTCCTCGTAAGTTTCGCGATTTCTGGAGCGAAATGGATGCCGCATATTGCTCCTTCATTCTGATATTCGCTGGCTGAGTGGGGAAAATGTCTGGAACGCGTTTTTGCTATTCGGAAAGAAATACCTATATTTTTTAAAAATTATGTGAAGTCTGACAAAACAGAACTTGAAAATCCAATGCAAGTACCAATATTTTTTTTAATCAAAACTTGTCTTTATAACAGACATGACCAACCATTTGAATGAGACTGCAGGGCAAAAAAACACAATATTGCCAACTTATGTGGCCATTTAAGTGGCTTTGAAAGTAAATTGAAGTCTTTAAATCAACAGTGGCTAATAATATTTTTACTATTTTTTTCAAATTGGAAAGAACGGTGTGAAGAATTTTGAGGAAATATCATTTTCAGCTCATGTAAAGTATATTGAAATGATCACTGAGGATTCTGAGAATCGATTTGGTGATTTTAAGAAAGTCAAAGAAGATATTTCAATTTTTACTCAACCCTTGATTGTCAGCATTGAAAATATAAGATCTGACCTTAGCTGGAATTGTGCGATTTGCAATCAGATCATTTTTGTACTACCGGAAGTGAAAAAGGAGAAGATTTTTCTAAATTCCAACCAATAGAGAAGTACCCAAAATTAAGGAAATAATTTTGGACTCAAGATACGCTCAATGCTCGGGAGCACATATCTTCGCGAAAGCACTGTAAAAACTCGATGCAGCTTAAAAATATCAAAAAGCTTTACATCGACTTTACACAGGTCAAGTCCCATGAGAACTGCAAATAACCTTGTTTGTGTCTCTGTATATTTTGTGCTAGATATTATTGTAAATAACCATTTGGAAATTAACTGTATACACTTCTTTAACAAGAAATATTTTAGTGTTAAAAACAAAGGCAATGTTTTGCTGCCAGAACGTTGTGTAATAGCTCTTTATGAGGGCATAAGAAAGGGTTTACAACTTTTGTCTAAGAGAAAGTGCTCACAAGCTCTGTGCATGAACACCTCCAAAGTCGTTCAAACAACTTTTTGCTGGCCGCCAACTTACGATCAAAAGGGTGCACGGACGAGAACAAAGAGCGGGTCGAACTTAAAAGAAAATAAAAGAGTATGCCAAATTCTTAGGAGATTACAACCCTTCGTGCAAGGTCTCAGAGAAGGCATAATAAAAAGGGACGGAGCCGACCAGAGAGGACTACCAGTCGTCAGCAGAGAGTCATCAGAAGTCGAAACCAGAGTGGAGGTGAACTGCAGACCATAAGCGGAGTCCGAACCAGAGCAGTGGTAGCAGAGAAAAGAGGTAAGGAAAGATCCCAGTTACTAAAGAGGAGAGCAAAGATCCAGGTGGCGAGAGAGCAAAAGGGGAAGCACTGTTATCAAAGAGAGCCAGATCAGTCATCAGCTGTAAGAAGTTACAGTCATCGGCGATTAGTAGCAGAAGTGACTGCAATTAGAAAAATGAGAAACAGAAGTTCCCGAAGTAAGGATCCAGAGGAGAATTTGCCAGTATATTGAAATCTCTTGTATGTGATATTCGAGTACCGCAGATTTCAAATCAAAAAGCCTGCTAATATCCTGAAGTGATACCGCTGTAGCAAGATACTCCTGAAGAAAGTCTAAAACTCGAGATGAAAGAAAAGCTATAAAGACTTTAGTAAAAGACTCGAATGAATGTGCGACACAGAGGGTATATAGTTACTTCCCTTTGTATATTTTCTCTTATAATCTAGGAGATATGTTGTATATGGACTGTAAAGAATTAGTTTAATAGTAATAAGACGTGTCCATAAGAGAGTTAATTGGCATGAGATATAAGAGAAAAAAGATATTACAAAGCAAGTATAGGAAAACAACACCATTTGTTACAGTACGTTTTCATTTTTTGCAAGTTCATTGACAGATAATTCACTTGCAAATTAACTGGAATTGGCAATTACAAGAATCGATTTATACAGGTACTTTAGTAAACGAAGCCGAACTACTGCAGAGCTCCGCTAAAATGAAATAAACAATCATTGTTTCTTTTTCTACTGTTTCGATAAAAACTTTCATAAGCACGATGACTTCCTTTCTTGTGAAATTTTCGAAGTATATATATATATATTATTTCCAAGTGTATATACATCCATCCATCCATTTACTCGTCCTTCCAAGGACGGTTTGAGTTCGCTCCTAAAGAGCGGTTTACTGGCGTATTAATGCAGCCGGTTCGCCACTCCTCTGCCGCATCCCGTAAGGGCGGTATTTTTGACTGTAGCCTTGTATTCAAGGGGCCTGTTTGCGGGATGAAAAACCACAGATAAACTGGGGAAAAACCCTGCTGTCCACGCCCAAGACCGGATAACTTGGCTATGGCTGAGAAAGAACCTTAAGCTCCTCACGTCGTCGACGAGAATCGAATCCAGGACACTCCTTTCCCAGGCATACGGTTGCGAAGTGCACAGCCACTAGGCTAACCACACGGACGAAGTATATATATATATATATATTGACAAAGTTTATTATTTAAATATGCACAAATAACTATACTAACAATGTATTACATATATGTTTTCACATACATATTTAAAATTATTCTATGTTTGTCATGGTGCAGTTGAGCAGTGTTATCAAACTAGGCAAGTGCTTTTTTATACTTCTTATTTTTATGTGTACGATAGTGAAGTCGGTATGGGTGTAAATGTTGGCTGACCATTTCTTCAAGGAGTCAAAGACCTTGAAATTTATATTGTCTGACTGGATATGTTCGCTTAGAATTGAGATCTCCATTATATACTTTTTAAGGTAATTTAACAAGTAAAGTATGCTGAGGCAAGGTAGGACGCATATTGAGCACAATTCGAATAACTGCCTGAACATTCGCAATCCCTTTTAAAGTGGAATTGGTGGCGCTGCTGTCATCATGTACGCACAGTAAAATTTGCATAATCCTTTTTACCCACATTTACTGCAAATATTTGACTGCTTGCGCTTCGCCAGCGCCTAAATTTCACCTATCAGCGACTTTTGGTACTAAATCTTTTTTTCCACGAAAAAAAGATTTAGTACCAAAACGATTTAGTACCGTTTATTGGTTATAGCGACAGATGCCTCCAAAGAAGGAAAGTTATTTTATGGCAGTAGTAGGGGTGTCACTTCTGACCAGATCAAGATCAAGATAAGAAAAGAAATCTTGACGTGATTGGTTGTTCATCTGCTTATGTCATTGTGTGTGTGATGCAATGAGTTTGGAATGTTTTGAATTTCCCTGGGGGCATATGAGTTAGTGACGTCAGTTCTCGTGTTTTGGTTGGCATATGGAATTATGGGTGATGGTAGAAATAAGGATTCGTGTCGTGATTGGTGAGTCACTTCTGACCAGATCAAGATCAAGATAAGATATGATAAGGAATTGTGTCTTGGGTGTGTTTTGTTATCAGATGTAGATAAGTGAGATAATTTGTTAGTTGCAAATAAGTGACATTGTTTTGAATCGAAAAGGAAGATATATTAGTAGATAAGTATTCGTGTCGTGATTGGTTTGACACTTTTATCCAGATCAAGATCAAGATAAGATAAATAATCGTGACGTGGATGTGTATTATTATCAGATGAAGATAAGTGACATAATTTGTTAGTTGTAGATAAGTGACATAATTTGTTAGTTGTAGATAAGTGACATAATTTGTTAGTTGTAAATAAGTGACATTATTGTTTTGAATGGAAAAGGAAGATATATTAGTAGATAACGATTCGTGTCGGGATTGGCGAGACACATTTAACAAGATCAAGATAAGATAAGGAATCTTGCCGTGGATGTGTGTTGTTATCAGATAAAGATAAGTGATGTAATTTGTGAGTTGTAAATAGGTGACATTATAGTTTTGAATGGAAAGGGAAGATGGATAAGGAATTCGTGTCATGATTGGTGGGACATTTTTAACCAGATTAAGATCAAGATAAGATATCTTGATCTTAATAAGGAATTTGATAAGGAATCGTGACCCGGATGTGTGTTATTATCAGATGAAGATAAGTGACGTCATTTGTTAATTGTAAATAAGTGATATAATTTGCTAGTTGTAAATAAGTGTAAATAAATAATCATTTGAATGGAAAAGGAAGATATATTAGAGAATAAGGATTCGTGTCATGATTGGTGATGTCAGTCACCAATCACGACAAAATAGGGGTAGGGTGAATGGGGGAAGCAACGTCCATATCACGGATGTGTGTTGTTATGTGTTGTAGATAAGTGAAAGGTTTGCGTATTGCATTATGTGTGAGTGTTAGTGATAAGAGAGAGGTCGGAATGTTTGGAATTTCGCTCAGGCGCCCCCTTCTATCAGGGACATCGCATAGTGTGTTTGGTTCACGTTTACATTGTGTGTCATTTTAGAGATAAGGAATCGTGACTTTATTATGTATTTGTAAATTTCTAGGGAAGATATGTCTCTGTGACACCACATGGTGTTTAGGTTTGCCTATGGAACAGTGGGCAATGTTTAGAGATAAGATATCTTGGCATTTTCCCAAGGTGACACACATAGTCATTGTCATCACGTTTTGTGATGACAATGGATGGCTATAGATGGCTGAACTAATTTTCCAATACATTTTGGGGTATTTCGTTCCTGTTAAAGGGTGAGAATATTTAGATTAAAGTCATGATGGTGGCAGCGTTTAGGCTTTTCTGAATAATTTAATTATATGCTGGTGTCCCCTCAAACACACACTTATTTTCTCATATACATAACTCATCTGAATATTTTGATTTGTCTACATTTAAGATCTTAAACTTCATTACTTTTCTAATTAACGTTATCTTTTTTACACAATGTTTGGCGATTGGTATTTTTTAGTTTACAGTCATGAGAAAAATCAAACGGTATTTAACAATTAAATTAAAATAAATGGACATTTAAATGGATTACAATACCTTTTGTATGTAGTCTAGATATTCTAATGAGAATTTAAATTACTTACGGTCTTTCCAGAGTTCCTCTTCTTAATACAAATAGATATTCCAAAATAGTTGAATTTATATCCACAGCACAACACACACAAGACACAAAACACGTTGAAAGAAAACGATTTTTCTGTTAATAACATGAAATTTAGTCAACTATTTCTTCCTTTTAGATTATGTCCTTTTAGTTCTCATCGGCAATTCATTTGCACTTTGCCTCTTGTCTGTCCAAATGACATCATAGAGTTGAGGGTATGTGCAGTTTCCTGTTTTTGGAATCTGGTAGATTCGAATTTCTTCTATTTTACTTTTAAATTCAACTCCCTACATATTCTAACAGAATAACTGAGCAAAATTAATAAATATATAAATTGTATGTGAATTTATTTTCTCACAGTGTAGATATGTCTCATATCTGGTCGCAAAGTTGTTGTACCTAGGTGAAAAATCGTGTGTTTAGGTTGGAACTCTTCGTTCCCGTGGGAAATTGTTACTGTAGTATAATTAATTCTTACCTTTTATTTTTTTAAGCCAATACATATAGTTCTAAACAGAATAACTGAGTAAAAAGAAATAAATAAATAACTGATTGTCCTTCTCTGACTTAAGAGCACAAGGAATTTTCCTTCGATTCATTGTGCTATTAACCTATTTCTGTAACATAAATTTGTTTCATTTATTTATTTTTCTTTAGCATTAGCAAGTTAAGTAACGGATATGAGACAAAACAACGTTTAAACTCTCTGTTAGGGTTTTCTTTTAGAAACATTTTTTGCCAGTACAACAAATAAATCATTATTCCTTATTATTTCAAAGGAATATTAGCTCAATAGTATTCTGTACTTTGTAATTAGTCCAATTTCCATGTTACCAATTTCCAATCATTTAAAACTTTAGATTATATGATATATTTAGGTGCGCGTGCATTTCCACATATATCCTCCCTTTTGATGTTTTGTGTAATGTGTTCTTATGATGACACCAATATTAGAGATTATCAGTTCTGGGGTTGAGTATGTGAAAGAAATGTGTACAGATAACTCGAACAAGGTCAATAGACAGCATTAGACAATTTTCTAATCACCAAATGCTAACAGTCGCACTTTAATTCCAAACTGATGAAGAAATATACTAGTCTGTTGCAGACATCCACAGATATTGCCACTATTTAATTTATTTGTACTTTTTTCATTTCCAAAGACACAATTACATTATTAGCTATCACATCTGCTTTTTTTCCTACACCAAACGTTTTTCTTAAGAGATTGGGAAACCTGATGGGTTTAACTATCCACTGTCTCTCTGTAAAATAACCAAATTCTGACAGTCGTACTTTAAGTATGACTGTTTTTTTATAGTCTGGTGACAGAAATTAAGACATTATACTTAACTAGTGTCTGTAAGTAGGGTTACCATATTTATTAAAAATAATATGCAACCAACCATCAAAAAAATAAAGAAATAAAAAATAAAGAAAGAAAGTAAGAATGAAAAATTGAAAATAAACAATTGTTTATCTTCAAATAAATATTTATGATCAGAGCAAGCAAGAAATTCATCCGTTTTTCAAAGTTTTGAAATTCATACCCATATTGTTTTCATCATTTTGTATCATTCAAATCAAGAACAGGTCTGTCTATTAAGTCGTAATGCCTTTGATTTTTCTCTTCCTATGGCATGAAATATTTGATATTTCTTGTTAATTCACTTGTTATCAGCACACTATGATAACTGTTTGTTTCCTACAGCAATCTTTTTAAGAGTTTTAGTAATGTGATGGGATAAAATATCTGCCATCTCTCGCTCTCTCTCTCTCTGTAAAATAACCATCTAACACTTGTGCTGTTAGTATTTGTTACGACTGATTATTTCTTCTCTGGAGAAGGTATCTAAAGATATAGTAACAAAATTGTCAGTTTTCACTTCATTTGTACTTTATGCTCAAAACTACAATTCTGTTATTTGGTATGACCTCTGTTTTTAATTTCCCTACACTAAAATAGTATGGGTGATAAAGTTGTGAAATAAGTATCTACTCCCAGTCACTTAATTTTAAAGTTTTATCATGTACAGATGTGTGAAAAGAAAAGAAAATGTACCCTCTATTTATTTTGAAAGCACCATAAAAGTTTTTTGTCTATTTCTTCTTGTTACCTTATGAACATTAATTTATCCTGTCTTTTCAATCCCCAAAATTTGTATTGTGCTATCTGGCACAGTACGATACCTTTTTTAAACAGAATTGTGTTAACGTATATAAAGTTATGGATTTGTTTTATCAAATTATAAACAGAATAAACATGACAAAATTTCATTGTAAAAAACACAATATCAACAACACACATCTTTGTTCATTTAGGTTTATAAATGAATATTTTAATTTGCTGAAATATTATTATTTACAGAGAAAAAATTATAACATATAATTATATTAATGAGTGAACCACAAAAATATTCAAATACTTTTGTGGTTCACTCATTATTTTACTTTACTGAACACAAAACACCACAACAAAATATGATAACTACACTGGATGAATCAATTGCAGTAACTGAAAAGGCACTCGACTCGATTGTTTTTCCTTACAGTACTGTTTAACTGACCCTGACCATTCCTTCCAAAATGAAACTTTCATGCAGTTGACTTACAGATATGTTTCTGCATGCTGTTGGATATGATGTTGATGTGAGATTATCTTACTTTGAGAAAGCATTGGGCAAACCTTATCTCTGTGGCTCAAAGGGTATTTTATATTATTTGTCCTTATTATGTTAAGTATTTTATCCTCAAATATCATTTTTGATGTTAGAGCATGTGAATAGTTCTCTCACTTATATGCTTGAAATTGTTGGGAATGGGAAAAAAATAAAATAGAATTAGCTGGTTTAGGTGAAAGGGTAGTGAGAGGGTGAGAGTGGTCTTCCCTACAATGCTCCACAAACCTATAATCCAACCTCTTCATCCCTCTCTCTTCCAAAAGATGTCTGCTCAGCCTAGTGGAGATGAGCAAGCTCCGCATTTGTGGATAATGTTTAGTGATATCACCTCCAATGGATACTTATAACTGAAGAGCGAAAAAAAAAGAGGTGACATCACTAAAAGTTATCCACAAATGAGGAGCTTGCTCATCTCCCCTAGGCTGAGCAGACATCTTCTGGAGGGGAGAGAGAGAGATGAGGGGGGTAGAGTATTGGGTGGAGGAGCATTGCAGGGAAGACCACTGTCATCCTCTCAATACCATTTCACCTCCACCACATAATGCTATGATCACAGCATGCCATCCCAACCATTTCAGACATATGAGTGAGAGAACCACCCACATGGTCTTACATCCTGAGCAGACATATTCTGGAGGACAGTAGGGTAAGGGATTAGGGGATGGATGGGGGAGCATTGCAGGGAAGACCACTGTTACCCTCACACCTACCCTTTCGCCTACACCACCTAAAGCTATTTTTTTCTCATCCTAACAATTTTTCGGACATATGAGTGCGAGAACTAGTCAAATGCTCTAACATCAAAAACGCTGTTTGAGGATAAAATACTTAACATAATAAAGACAAATAATATAGAATACCCTTCAAGCCACAGAGATAAGGTTTGCCCAATGCTGTCACAAAGCAAGATAATCTCATATCAACATCATATCCAACAGCATACAGAAACATGTCTGTGAGTCATCGGCACAAAAGTTTCATTTTGGAAGGAACGGTCAGGGTCAGGTAAACAATACTATGCGGAAAAACAATTGAGTCGAGTGCCTTTTCAGTTACTGCAATACGTTTATTTAGTATACAATGAAATTTTGAAACGTTTATTCTGTGAAGAATTTGATAAAACAAATCCATAACTTTATATACGTTAACACAATTCTGTTTAAAAAAGGTATCATACTGTGCCAGATAACACAATACAAATTTTGGGGATTGAAAAGACAGGATAAATTAATGTTCATACAAGGTAACAAGAAGAAATAGACAGAAAACGTTTATGGTGCTTTCAAAATAAATAGAGGGTACATTTTCTTTTCTTTTCACACATCTATACATGATAAAACTTTAAAATTAAGTGGCTGGGAGTAGATACTTATTTCACAACTTTTCCACCCATACTATTTTAGTGTAGAGAAATTGAAAACAGAGGTCATACCAAATGACAGAATTGTAGTTTTGTGAATAAAGAATAAAGTACAAATGAAGTGAAAAATGACAATTTTGTTACTATATGTGTAGATAGCTCCACCAGATTAGAAGAAAACACTCATACTAAATTCTGAGAGGACAAGTGTTAGAATTTGGTTATTTTACAGAGAGACAGTATTTTAACCCATCACATTATAAAACCCTTAAAAAGTTCGCTATAGAAAATAAAAAGGTATCGCACTGTGTGCAGAAAGCAAAAATACAAATTTTTGGGAGTAAGACAATAGGATAAAGAAGAAATATGCAGAAAACATTTATGCCGTTTTCAAAAATAAACAGAAGGTACCTTTTTCTTTTCTTTTCTCACAACTGTAGATGATAAAAGTTAAAATCAAGTGACTTGAGTGCGAGTCGAAAGTTATTGCACAACTTTACGAACCTATACATTCTAGTGATGAGGGAATTAAAAACAGTGACCATAGCAAATAACGGAATTGTAGTTTTGTGAATAAAGTACAAATGAAGTGAAAATTGACAATTTTGTTACTATATAATTCCACCAGACTAGACAAAAACATTCGTACCAAATCCTAACAGCATGAGTGTTAGAATTTGGTTATTTTACAGAGAGATAGCTGATATTTTAACCCATCACATCAAAACTTCTCAACTCCCCAAATACAATTTTTGGGGAGTGAGAAGAAATAGACAGAAAATGTTCATGCTGCTTTCAAAAATAAAGAGAGGGTACATTTTTTTTTATTTTCCCACAACTGTAGATGATAAAAGTTAAAACCAGGGGACTTGAGTGCGAGTCAAAACTTATTTCACAACTTTACTACACATACATTCTAGTGATAGGGGAATTAAAAACAGAGATCATAGCAAATATCAGAATTCTAATTTTGATTAAAGTACAAATTAACTGAAAAGTGACAATTTTGTTACTATATTTGTAGATACCTCCACAAGATTAGAATATAACAGTCGTACCAAATACTAACAGCACGAGTGTTAGAATTTGGTAGTTTTACAAAGAAAGACAGCAGATATTTTAACCCATCATGTTACAAAAACTCTTAAAAAGATTGCAGTAGAAAATAAAAAGGTATCGTAGTGTGCAGATAACAAGTGAATCAACATGCAAATATCAAATATTTCATGGGAAGAGAAAAATCAAAGGCATTACGACTTAATAGACAGACCTGTTTTTGATTTTAATGATACCAAATGAAGAAAACAATATGGGTATGAATTTCAAACTTTGAAAAGCTGATGAATTTCTTGCTTGCTGTGATCATAAATATTTATTTCAAGGTAAAAATTTTTTTATTTTCAATTTTTCATTCTTACTTCCTTTCCTTATTTTTTCTTTCTTTATTTTTTTGATAGTTGGTTGCATATTGTTTTCAAGAAATATGGTAACCCTACTTACAGATACTGGTTAAGTATAATATCTTAATTTCTGTCACCAGACTATAAAAAAAACAGTCGTACTTAAAGTACGACGGTTAGAATTTGGTTATTTTACAGAGAGGATAGACAGGTTAACCCATCAGGTTTCCCAATCGCTTAAAAAACGTTTGGTCTACAAAAAAATGATAGATGTGATAGCTAATAATATAATTGTGTCTTTGGAAATGAAAAAAGTAAAAATGAATTAAATAGTGACAACATCTGTAGATGTCTCTAACGGACTAGTATGTTGGATCATTGTTTGGAATTAAAGTGCGACTGTTAGCATTTGGTGATTAAAATTGTCTAATGCTACCTATTGACCTTGTTTGAGTTATCTGTAAACATTTCTTTCACATACTCAACCCCCGAACTGATAATCTCTAATAGAATGTTGGTGTCATCATAAGAACACAACGCGCAAAACATCAAAAAGGAGGATACATGTGGAAATGTATGCACACCTAAACATATCATATAGTCTAAAGATTTAAATGATTGGAAATTGGTAACATGGAAATTAAACTAATTACAAAGTACAGAATGCTACTGAGCTAATATTGATTTGAAATAATAAAAAATAACTATTTATTTGTTGTGCTGGCAAAAAAATGTTTCTAAAAGAAAATACTAATGAAGAGTTCAAAACCTTGTTTTGTCTCATATCCATTACTGACCTTGCTAATGCTAAAGGAAAATAAATAGATAAAATAAATTTCGGTTACAGAAATTGGTTAAGAGCACAAGGAATCGAAGGTAAAATAAGCAGAGAGGACAGACAGGAATAATCAGTTATTTATTAATTTTTTTTTTTGCTCAGTTATTCTTTTTAGAATTATATGTATTGGTTTTAAAAAAATAAAACGTAAGCATTAATTACTACAGTAACAATTACCAACGAGAACGAAGAGTTCCAACCTGAACACACGATTTCTCACCTAGGTGCAACAACTTTGTGAACTGGATATGAGACATATGTACAGTGTGGGAAAATCAATTCACATACAATTTATTTATTTATTAATTTAACTCAGTTATTCTGTTAGACTATCTAGGCAACTGAATTTAAAAGTAAAATAGAGGAAATAAATCTACCATAATTCCCAAAACAGGGAATCGCACGTACCCTCAACTCTATGATGTCATTTGGACAGACAAGAGGCAAAGTGCAAATGAATTACCGATGAGGACCAAAAGGACATAATCTAAAAGGAAGAAATAGTTAACTAAATTTCTAAATTTAAAACTAAAGAAAAAGTCGACTAAACGAAATTTCTGTAAAAGTTATTTACAGAAGTTTCGTTTTCTTTCAACATGTGCTTGTGTGTGTGTTGTGCTGTGCATATAAATTCAACTATTTTGGAATATCTATTCGTATTAAGAAGAGGCATTCTGCTAAGACCGTAAGTAATTTAAATTATCATTAGAATTTCTATACTACATACAAAAGGTGTTGTAATTCATTTAAGTGAACGTTTATTTTAATTTATTTGTTAAATGCCTTTTGCTTTTTCTCTTGACTGTAAACTAAAAAATATCAATAGCCAAACATTGTGTAAAAAGATAACGTTAATTAGAAAAGTAATGAAGTTTAAGATCTTAAATGTAGACAAATCAAAATATTCAGATGAGTTATGTATATGAGAAAATAAGTGTGTGTTTGAGGGGACACCAGCATATAATTAAATTATTCAGAAAAGCCTAAACGCTGCCGCCATCACGACTTTAATCTAAGAATTCCCAACCTTTAATAGGAAAGAAATACCCCAAAATGTATTGTAAAATTAGTACAGCTTTCTATAGACAACCAAATACCAAACATGACGACAATGAGAATGTGTTTCACCCTGGGAATATTCCAAGATATCGTATCTCTGACATCGTCCGTTATTCCATAGGCAAACCAAAACACCACGTGATGTCATAGAGACATATTTTCCCCAGAAATTTACAAACACATAAAAGCGTCACGATTCCTTATCTCTAAAATCACCCACAATTTGCTATATATGCAAACCAAACACACAACGTGATGTCCCTGACAGAAGGGGGCCGCCAAGAGAAATTCCAAACATTCAAACCTCTGTCTCATCACTAACAATCACCCATAATGCTATATGCAAACCTTTTACTTATCTAGAACTCATAACAACACACATCCACGACACGGACGTCGCCTCCCCCATTCACTCTACCCCTATTTTGTTCATAGTGTCCCACCAATCAGGACGCGAATCCTTATTCACTAATATATCTTTTTTTTTTTCATTCAAAAGAATAACGTCACTTATTTACAATTAACAAATTTAGTTACTTATTTACAACTAACAAATGACGTCACTTATCTATGCACTAAAGGCAAGGGGCCACTACCCAGACCAGTTTCGACCTTTATTAAGGTCTCATCAGTGGGAGCCAGGCTTAGAAATACTAAGGTTAAGTAATACAGAGCTTATAAGTATTTTACCGAAACAAGTTACCATAAGGTGCTTTGACCTTATTAAATAAAAATCTCAGGATGAGAGATAGATGTAGAAAGTTTTTTACCTTGGGTATAATATATGTTAAAGATGCCAAGCTATTTTAAACCTGGTTTTACTTAACCTTGGTATTTCTAAGCCTGGCTCCCACTGATGAGACCTCAAGAAAGGTCGAAACCGGTCTGGGTAGTGGCCCCTTGCCTTTAATACAAAACATCATACATCTCCTCAAGGAGATGTGCTTTGCATGAAGGGTAAATATTAAGAATATTGATCAGAGCTTGTTCCACCTTTACCACGAGTTGCCTAGACTTGCACTACTTTGCGAGTCACCTAGATTTGCACTTTGTGCAGGCGCAAACTTGACTTATTTGTCTGTTCGATTACTTGGGAAATGGAGTAAAACCAGGTTTAAAATATCTTGGCATCTTTAACGTATATTATACCCAAGGTAGAAAAACTTTCTACATATATATCTATAAATATCTATCTATATCTATCTATCTATCTATCTATCTATCTATCTATCTATCTATCTATAAGGGACGTCACTGTAATAGTACGAAATGAAGAAGAAATGACAGTAACCGAGGAAGCACACAGACTATATGCACAAGCCTCAGGGGCCAAATTAAATTCTGCCAAAACCACAGGCTTGTGGTCAGGCAGATGGAAGTCTAGAAATGATTCTCCGATCGAATGTACCTGGTCAAGCGAAGGACAAAGATACTTAGGTGTGCACCTTGGCAACACCAAAATATATAACACACTGAACTGGACGCAGCTGCACAATCGTTTTAAACAGGTGCTAGGTAAATGGAACAGCGTTCGTTCCATGTCTTCACTTAGAGGAAGAGTACTAATAGTTAACCAGATGGCTGCTAGTGTCTTATGGCATACCCTCAAAGTACTCACACCTCCTGAAGAATTTCTCCACCACATTCAAAAGGAAATCAAACGTTTCCTCTGGAACAAAACTAACTGGACAACACACCCTCAACTCTGCAAGCCACTCAGCAAGGGAGGTCAAGGCCTGATTTCCCTTGAAAACAAGATTCGATCCTTCAGGATAATCCTCCTCCTAAAGACACTTCAATGCAATCGCACTTATGTAACCACCTTCGATTACATCACGAAAGCATCCACCAGAGGACTTACACTTTCCACAATCCTCCGAATGGCCAGTCCTGCACCATCTCCTCCTAAACTACCTACCTTTTACAAAGATGCTCTACAGCGATGGAAAAACACAGGACTCCATCACACACTCACAGGATCAACAGAGTCAGCTGTACTTACAGAACCACTATTTTCAAACAAAAACATCACAAGTCTCACAACTGGCCAGCCTTTTCTTTTCCCTACATGGAACTGGGCAGGAATAAGAGTCATAGGAGACCTCCTAACCCACACCCTAAAGTGGAAAGCACTCACAAGTCTACCAATGAATAACCCAAAAACTGAAAAACAATATCAACAGTTGCAAGCCTCCATTATAAAAGCCTATCCAGATATCGCTACACCTCAGGAAATCCGTATTCCTTCTAGAAACTGCTCGGGGCCAATATATCATCTTGTACAATCTGAAGCCTCACTTCCAATTCATCCCTCCAACTACAAGAAAATATACCACTTCCTCATGTCAGTGTCCCCATCCTCACCATTCTTATATTCAGCCTTAACACTCTCATCTACAAGGCTGCATATACCACACAGTTTTCAGTGGAATCTGCCATATAAATCAAAATGTGCCAAACCAGATTCCGAAATACAGTGGAGATTATGGCATAACATCTTACCAACTCCTTCAAAGCTCTACAAATTTAAGCTAAGAGAAACGGATCTGTGTCCATTCTGTGACGTTTCAGGCACCCTGGAACACACATATCTGACCTGCCCTGCAAACAAAGTGATAATCACCTATGCCCTGAATACCGCCTCTAGCACCTGTAACTACACACACAGCCAAGAAGACTACTGGAATTTAGTCCACACAGAAGAAAACAGACACAGAACATGCAATTTCATCTTCATCTGCGCTAAGGCCGTCATCTACAGCTTTTACCTAAAACAGACAAGAAGTAACCAGCACCCATCGATCACTGAAGCTGCACAAACCCTCATGCACATCCTCCGTCGGAAACTAAAAAGCAGGCTTCTATTGGAACTTAAGCACTTCAAAGAAACAAGAACTGTCGCGAAATTCCTAGAGGAGTGGAATCCAACTGGTACCCTCTTCTGGATTGACGACGACAATGTGCTCCATCTGAATGATAACTCAGAATGAAACCTGAACTGTTAATTTTGAATATTCATTTATATCTCTATTGTACACCCGAAAGGAAAATGTTTTTTTCTTTCTCTGTAAATATATACTTATAATATGTAAATAGTCATTGTTGCCTATCGTGTAATGTTTATTTTAACAAGTTAAATAAAAAAAAAATATATATATCTATAAGGGGCACCGGAAAGTAATCAGTTATTTTTGATAGGTCAGTTTTAGCCGATTTTTTTTTTCTTAAATAACACGCAAATTATTAAATTTGATTTTTATTTAAATATTAGCATTACTTTTCTATTTAAAAAAATATGTTTTTTTTTTTTATAAATTTTAGATTATTTTTTTTAATATGGCGGACCTTAAAATTGAAGAGCACGAGTTACGTCATTGTATGCTGTTTTTGTTTCACTAAGGAAAGAGGCTACCAAAATCATTTGCTCAACTTATGGAGACGTATTGAAGGTTAACAAACGTCAGCGATGGTTTAGGAGATTTGCAGAAAAAAATTTTGATCTCTCCGATCGTCCTCGATCTGGAAGACTTCTTACTCTAGTTGACGGTGCTCTTAAGACTCTCGTTGAATCAGATCCAAAACAAACCATACAAGAATTAGCAGCGAAACTTAATTCATCATGGTCAACTGTCCAAGAGCACTTACATAAGAGTGGCAAGGTTCTTAAACAAGGTGTATGGGTACCGCACGAACTGTCAGAAAACAATAACGCACAGAGACGGGTGATTGGCAATTCATTGTTGACCAGACAACAAAATGACCCCTTTTTGGAAGAGTCGTAACTGGTGACGAAAAATGGTTGCTGTATAAGAATAATAAATTCAAAAAACAGTGGCTTTCTCCAAATCAAACTCCAATGAAACACTTAAAGATGGACTACATTCACAAAAGATTCCGTTGTGGGTTTGGTGGGATATTCATGGAATTATTCATTACGAACTCATGGAACAACGTAAGACTATCACAGCAGCCATCTACTGTGAACACTTAGAGCGACTACATCAAGCATTGTTAATCAAACGTCCTGCGCTTGACAATCGAAAAGGGGTAAATTTGCAGATAATGCAAAACGACATTCTGTGAGAATGACTGAAGAAAAAACTAGGCAATTAGGATGGGAACTTCTACCACATCCTCCATATTCGCCGGATATTGCCCCTAGTGACTATCACTTATTCAGGTCCTTTGAACAAAGCATAAGAAACAAAATCTTCCGTTCGCAAGATGATGTCCAAAGGAGTTTGATATCATTTTTTGCCTCCAAAGAAAAAACTTTTTTTCAAAAAAGGAATTCTAAACTTAGTAGATCATTGGAATAGGGTTATAATTAACGACGGCGATTATAGAATTGAATAATGTTAATTTGTTCTTTAATAAAATTTATATTATATAAAATTTATATATATGTGTGTGGGAAGCAAAGGTGTTTACTGCTGTTCATTCAGTACACCTTTGCTTCCCTTACTGAGGGAGTCCCCTCTCTTGCTTGCTTTTTGTTCTCCTGATTGCACGCTTGATCATTTTCCACCAGCCTTATTTAACTTCCTTACCATTCGAATGCACTCAGTCATTGCCTCTCCCTGGTAGTTCCTGAGTTGGAACAAAGCAGCACTGATTTCTTTTCCATTCAATTCCATTATGTAATCATTATTACATAATTCCAGCAATACATCTATTCCATTATATTGCTGTAAGCTGCCTCCTGAGTTTGTCATAATCACCCTTCTAATAGTTCCACATACTTTTCCCCAAAGTCCTAATATGACTGATTAGGGAGACTTGACACTTCATTTACAAAAATATCTTCTCGTGAGATAACCAACTCCAAGATCCTCGATCCACGTGTGGCTTCTGTTACGTTCTGCTTAAGGTAGACATTATTATTATTATTATTATTATTATTATTATTATTATTATTATTATTATTATTCGTGACACCTCCGAGGAGTCCGAAGACTCATCGCGGGAGGACACCTACTGTATAACCCTCTTTCTACACTACTACACAGAACCTCTACTACCAATCACCTACATCAGCGCCATCTACTTCCCACCACCACCACAGCTAGTATTTTTTGTCTGTAAATTGCGTGTGTTCTGAAGGGCCGATTTGTCTGTATGCGAGATGAAAAACCCGAGTTTCCAGGAGAAAAAAGCTGCTATTATTATCATTATTACTGTCATTATTATGGAAAGTGTCTGGGGCTTCAAATAAATTATATATTTGAAAGAGGTCAAGAGGAACTACAGAAACCAAATAGAAAATTGCAAGTTTTATCCAGGTGTTGACATCAGTAGCGACGATAACCTTGTGTTAATGAAAACAGAACTGAAACATAGGAAACAAATCAAAAGAGAAAAACCAATAAGATGGAACATTGATAATTAAAGAGTGAAAAAATAAAACGAAGATACCAAGAGGCAACTGACCACAACATTCCAGTAAACATAAATAGTAAAACTAATATTGAAAACCAATGGAATAAGATTAAACAGTCTATTACAAATGCAGCAAATCAATTAGTTAAAAATACAGAAAAAGAAAAAAGAAAACACTGGATAACAGATGAAATACTTGATGTTATCGATGAAAGAAGAAATATAAGGATACTCTGAAAGAAGAAGATGCGGCCAAATACAAATCTCTTAAAAATCAAATTACAAGAAAATGTATGCAAGCCAAAAACAAATATCTGAAAGAACAATGTATTAACATAGATGAATTATTTAAAAAAGAAAGCATAGAGAGAACCTATAAAAAATTAAGAAATTGCCTTTAAAATTCAATAAGAATAGCAAAAAAAAAAAAATGTCATCAAAGACGAAAATGGAAAACTTAGAATCTGAGGACATATTAAAGGAATGGAATAAATATATTGAAATTATCTATAATAGCGACGAACTACATCCATTATATCTCTATAATGGATGACGAACTATGATAAAAATGAAGATAATCTAGGATCCCCCCAGTAATGCGAGACGAATTTGATAAAGCACTCTCAGAAATGAGCAAAGTCCAGGTGTAGAAAATATTCCTATATAACTACTACAAAATCTAAGAGATAAGATAAAAACCTTATTCTATCAATTAATCTCCCAAATCTATTAAAGAGCAGAAATACCAAAGGGGCTTATGAAACCAACCGTACTGCTCAAAACAATTATGGGATATTTTGGTTTTCTTGTAAATTATAAAGTTATAAAAATAATTTAAACATGTAACACATTTATTTTAAAATATTCTTAATATACAACAGTGTAGAACATGCAACTGCGTACAACGACTTGTCGAAACGTCTCTTAGCCGTCTTAGCATGTGTGGAGGGGGGTATAAAAGCGTGGCTTGTTGCGCTCACTTCCACAGTGACTTCCACGATTGCTTCATAAAGGTATCGCAATGAGATTTGGAACCTATAGTTCGTCCATATGCTGCTGCAATTGGCCAAGAATTCATTTTTATGGATGACAATGCTCGTCTACACCGTACAAATTTGGTACAAGAGTGGTTGGAGAAAGAAAGTATTGAACGAATGGACTTGCTGCCTGTTCACCGGATTGTAATGCAATCGAAAATGCCTGGGATGCTTTAGGTAGGCGCGTTTCTACTCGGCTGGTGCCACCACGATCTCTTCAAGAGCTCGAAATTGCTCTCACAGAAGAGTGGGGAAATACCCCACAAGAAGTGTCTGATCATCTTATCCGTTCCATGCAATCAAGATGTACCGCTGTTTTGGCTGTTAATGGAGACCTTACGCCCTATTAAAAATTAACAAAAGCGTTTTGGGCTATTCCTGTTGTTATACTTGTTAAAATTATTTCACGCTAAAATGTATTGTTTGTTAAATTTGTAATAAATATCGATTATTTGAACAATATCTCATCAATTACCCTATCCATAAGTAAGAAATATTTATTCATGTACAAAGTACCCAATACTTATAATTATTTGCAGAAATTTATAATTATCCGGCAGAAACTAAAATATCTCCCAAATGTTTTGAGCAGTGTTTATTACCAATACCAAGAAAGAATAATGCTAATAAATGCAGACAATTTAGAACAACAGCTTTAATCCCACATGTCAGGAAAATTCTGCTAAAAATTATTCAAAATAGAATTTATTTAAACAAACATTAGATTGCCTACTGGATGAAGACCAATTTGGATTCAGAAAGAATAAAGGAACAAGAGAGGCAATACTCTGTTTAAAATCAATAGTAGAGAAAAGATAGACCTTGGTGAAAATACATTTGCTTCCTTGATTTGGAGAAAGCGTTTGCTAAAGTAAACCATCAAATACTACTAAATTGCCTAACTAATATTCATATAGACTTGAGGGATTATTATTATTTTTATATTATTTTTATTATTATTATTATTTATTATACGAGTACATTCATGGAGTCCGAAGACTCATCGCAGAATCTATCATACCTCCTCTCGAACCCATTAACAGACAAAGCCCTCACAACTCAGTCTGGTAACCCATTCCACTCATTAACCACTCTCCAAGCAAAACTCTAGTCCTCACACCCTTGCTAACCACACCTTTATTCAACTTCCGGGGATGACCCCCTCGTTCTGGTCCCTCTAGCCAAGTTCTGAATCATTTCACCTGCACCTCTGCTATCGAAATTTCTTTCTTGTTGCAATGATAAAAGTAAAGAATGGATGTTGGTCAATATGATAACAGGTAACACAAAACAGAATACGCGAGAATTTCCAGAGGGCAATGACATCACTGATATTCTTAACAAAATGAACAACTACTTTACCAACAATGGAATTTGTGTTTTCGACCATGCAGAAAGGGCAAAGATGTCAGTCACCTTCCGTGGATTAAGAATTCTATGTATCTACATGCAGTAAACGAAGATGAAGTGAAGTTGTAGTAATCGGATTAAAAAAAGGGGAAACGTGGGATGTGACAAAATAAATGTTAAAAAGTTAAAAATTTTCATTAGGCATAAATTACAATTCTTTACAAATATCATTAATAAATCCTTTGAACATGGTAAATTTATAGACTACTTAAAGAATGCTTCAGTTATATCTATTTAAAGGAGGAAATAGAAATGAAATCAAAAATTACAGACCAATATCTATACTATTCACAATCTCAAAGGTTATTGAAATTCTGATAAAAAAACGTTAAATAGCTATTTAAATACAATATCCTTTTACGCTACTAATCAATATGGGTTCAGATCAGGAAGCAATACTGAAAAAGTGCTACTCGATTTTCATAAAAAGATCTATAGCGGAATAAAATAATAGAAAACAATATACCAGCTATGATATATTTAAAAACACAACAAACATAATAAAATAGGAAGTCCCACAAGGGTCGGTACTAGGACCCATCCTATTTATAATATATGTTAATGATCTATGCAAACTTTTTAGCAAAACGATATCCTTTGCTGACGATACGGCTTTAGTATATACCGAAACAACCCTTGAAAATCTAAAAAATCGGATTAATAGTGATATGTTAAAACTAAGTATATGGTTTAGCAACAATGGATTTAACATTACTACCTACAAAACAAGATATATGTACTTTACATTAACAGAAAATTTAGATCACAGTATAACTATAAAATGTAGCGATATTCTAAATTGTAAATGTAACTTAATCAAAAAAAAAAAACCGTTAAGTATTTGGGCCTCCATATCGATTGCAATTTGAAGTGGAACTCCCACACCACTTTCTTAACAAATAAGTTTAGGTTCATAATTAACAGAATATATTATGTTAAAAATGTAAATGCAGCATTCTTAAGATGTTCATACTATTCCTGGGTAAATTCTTCACTGCAATATAGCATTACCTGTTGGGGAGGAATCTATTATAACAATCTGCTTCCATTAATAAGGATACAAAACAGAATAATTAGAGCCATAACTACTACCCACTTTGCACACTCAACCAATGAACTGTATATCGTTCATAATATTCTACCATTTCAGAAACGATATCTGTATGGTTGTCTGTTATATGTAAAAAAGAAACACTGAAAGAGTCTTGGTATATAATGTAGATTATGGATTGCGCTGCGGTCGAAACACGCTGGAAGTACCTAAGGAAAAGAAAGAAATTTTTCATAAATCTTTCGAGTACATTGCGACAAGCAGCTATAATAAACTTCCGAATGAGATAAAATCTATAACCTCAGAATATGTATTCAGAAAAAGATTGAGAAACTACCTCATGGGTTAAAGAATGTTGACAATTATTTTAAACGTCTAGTGTGAGATATCATTATTACTCATATATCATAACCAATTAAGGTGTTGATTTACAAATTGGTTTTCAATTAGGAATTAAAATATCAACACCTCTTAGATGAGGTGCCCGGACTCTCGGTGTCTGTTTTAAGCTAATTACTTTTCTAGTAACCAGTATGGCTACGGCCCTTGGTTACACATATTTGCATTAACTAACTTACTTTACTCTAAACCAGTTACTTATCATAACTTTGAAACCATTCGAAATATATTATATTCTACTTGCATATATTGAGAAAACTTTTTATTTTAGTACCAACAGAATATGATAGTAATACTTGAATTTTATTTTGTAACATTGTACTGTGCATTGAATTGTATTGTGAAATATTGTCATAATTATACAAGTTGAATAGCATAATATGTATAATTTGTATACGTGATGTGAATAATAATAATAAACAAACAAAACAAATTAACATATCCTATAAAACTCTTTACTCAACTTAAATGTTTCTATCATCTCCCCTCTTTTTCTCCTATCGACCAACTTCTGCGATCCACACATCCTCAATCTGTTCTTATAGAGAACAGATATAATTTTGGTCACCATCTTGGTCACGTGCCTCTGAATCCTCTCCACAGCTTCCTCATCCCCAAGAAACCCAGGGGACCAGACTTGAGCACAGTAATCCAGATGTGGGCGTATCAAAGTCTTATAAAGAGGAATTACAACCTACTTTATCTGTACTTGTTAATGTGTTCTTCACTATACAAGTAATCTTATGTACTAATTTAGCAACCTTAGCAGTATGTCCTCTAAAATTTAACTCTCTGTGTACCACCACCTCTAATCTTAAGCTTCATCTATTTCCTGGAGTACAGTGTCATCAATGTGATAAACAGTGTGTAATATATTTCTCCCAAAGTGCATAACTTTACATTTCTCGACATTACACTGATACCCATTAACGTTTGCCCATACTGACAGCCTATTTAAATCTTCCTGTAAACTCTCCACATCGCCATGATTAATTATTACCCTACCTAATTTCGCATCATCACCAAACAACTGAATATTTCCTTTCAGGTTATTACTTTATCATTTATGTATAAATTAAACAGCAATGATCCCAGCACTGAAACATTGTGGCACACCACTAGACACCAGCTTTAGCCTCGATTCTGTCCCTCCACACATCACTGTTTGATATCTCTCCAGCAGCCGCCCTCTTATCCACTTAACCAGAGTCATATCCATCCTCATTTCTTCTAATTTGCGTGACAGCGTTCCATGTAGTATTCTGCCAAATGCCTTTGTAAAATCATCGTGTAGCCATTTCCTTTATCCAACTCAGCTGTTACTCTATTATCAAAAGGTAGAAAATTACTGCGGTATGACCGACCTTTCACAAAACCATTCTAAACCTCATACAGTATCATATTTTCATCTACTCACTCTTGAGTTCTCTTTTTTACTACCACGCCTGAGATACTGATTGGTCTATAATTTGCTACTGTAGTCTTAGACTCTCCCTTATGCAAAGGAATAATTTTGCCCTCTTTCCACTCCCTTGGAACTCTACCAGAGCTGAGAATTAAATTAGACAGCTTAGTCAAAGGCATTGCCAGTTCTCTTGCACACTCCCGACAAACACTAGCTGATATCCCATCTAATCCTACAGCTGTATTTACATTGAGATGCTGTAATACCCTAAGAACCTCCAGTTCATCCACCTCTGTTCGCGCATTACTGTTTACAACTTCACTAGTAAGATATATGCTTGCAAAGTGTTCACTCAGTAAATCTACTATTTTACCTGCTTCTGTCTCCTCGTGATCATCATAACTCATTAAGGTTAATCTTCCATAATCATTCTTCCTCTTACTTGTCGCATAATGAAAGAACTCTTTGAGATTTCCTTTGGCCTGCTCCACTAATTCTCATATTCTGATTTTGCCTTCATTGTCACATTTCTTAACTGAGCCAGGTAATGTTCACGGGTTTGCTGGTCATCTTTCCCTTTATACACCCTCCACAGCATTTTCTTCTTTTGCAGCTCATACTTAATGATATTACTCATCCATCTAACTTGTATGTGTTTAACTCATCTTACCCTAGATATACAATTTAATACTGCTTTCTCTAGAGATTTAAGCTGCTTCCAAAGCATACTTCGTTGTAGTTACACAAATACCCTTTCTTGATAGAATATTCCTCATGTTTTACAATCTCATAAGTGGAGACAGCATGGCTATTTTCACGTTAGTTATGTACAGCTCTTCTGATCCTGTTACCAGGCCCAGTACTCTCCCACCCCTAGTACACTCCAACACATGCTGCCTTAAGTAATTATATCTAAGCACGTGTATAAATTCTATTTCCTTCCTGCCATGTGCTCATCTTTCCTTCCTGTTTTTCTCTACATCTCCACAATTGAAGTCACCCATAATAATCACTCGACCTGTACTCATTGTACTAATTTTGCGATACAAGTCTTCCAGATCATATGTGGAATTCCTTGGCTCTCCTGCCTGTCTCGCATTCGTTTTGGTTGTAATTCATCTGCTATCATCAGCAGTACTCCTCCTCCTCCATCCTATCTTCCTTGAAAATACTGAACCCTTCACATTCAATCACTGTAACTACGTCATCTGCTGTTAGCCAAGTCTCACTAATGCCTCTAACGTTTGGTGAGGTTGCACTAACCAATGCCAAAAATTCCTCTCTCTTCTTTCCGATACTTCTGGCATTAGTATATAGAAACAGCAACATCCCTTTATTCCCCTACCCACTTTTGCTTTTTGAATTGATTATCCTGTTCAATAGTTTTAGTTGAGAGACTAGATTCTTCACTTGGTCATTCTCACACGCACTCGCTTCATGGATTAATTTGCCAGTCAACATGCTCGATGAAAGAAGCTCTCTGCAGACACCAAAACCATTTAGATACAGTCTATCCGCATTTTACAAATCCTAACTTTCCGTCAAACAGAAACAACAGATTCACAAATTCTACATCATTCCTTTATGATATCATAGCTTGGTAGGACTCTTACATCTTCACCTTCTATCTCTTCGGATTTGTTAACAACTCATTTACATCCTCCCTCATAGAATACTTCTCGCCTCTAAAATCATTGGAACCAACCAAGTCAATAATTTCCTTTGACTTACCGTTTCCAACCGGATATAAAAATAATTTCTCAAATATCTAGAAACCAATATGGAGAGATTAAATCAATGATAAAGAGAAAATAATAAATATAAGGAGTGGAGTAAGACAAGGATGCATACTTCACCACTCTTATTTAATTTATATATTGAAAATTCCATTCAGTATACCAAAGATGAAAAAGAACGGCGGCATAAAGATAAATGGTGAGCAAGTCATGTGTTTGAGATTTCTTGATGACATACCCCTTGTAATAGAAAACAGAAAAACATTAAAAACAATATTAGAATTATTAAATAAAAACCTCGAAAAATATAAAATGAAAATCAACACAGATAAGACTCAGATCCTTGTTACAGGCAAAACCCTATCAATATAAAGCATATAGACATCAACGGGAAACAAATAAAACAAGTATAATGTTTTACTTAGAAAGTTTAATAACAGACGATGGCAGAGAAAAAGAACCTATAACGGCAAGAATAAACAATGAAAAGCCCAATTCTTTAAGATGAAAAGCATTTTAACAGGAAACTTCACCCTGCAGTTGAAAAAATAATAATAAAGACATGATATACTGTTGTAATAGATATGGTATGAAGATCAGCAATAAAAAGACAAGGACAAAGAAAATGGGTAGAATCGTAGAAAATATCAACTGCGTTGTGAACGGGGAATGTGGAACAAGTAAAACATTTCATCTACTTAGGCAAGATGGTAAATTAAATATGAAAATAGACAACAGAATCAATAAAGCTGGTATGGTAAGACGTCAATTGAATAAATTCATATGGAATAAGAGAGAATTAGTCGGAACACTACATTTGCTGTATACAAGACAGTGTTCAAACCAGTTTTAACTTATAGATCTGAGAGCTGAGTCAGAAGTAAAACACTTGACCAAAGACTAGAGACTGCTGATATGAGAGGCCTGAGAAAGATTAGTGGCATGAACAGATGACATTGATGGCAATATCATATTATAATCGAGGATATTTGGAAAGAACTTGATGTTGTCAGCATCCAGGAATGCTTTAGCAGAGCTAATCTCCGGTGATATGGTCACTTAAACAGAATGGGTGAGGAAAGATTAGCAAATGAAGTATTCTCTGCCAGGTTGGCAGGAAAAGACCCAGAGGAAGACCAAGATATAGGTGGATTGATACGGTACAAAGTGCCTTAGACGATAGAAATATAAGATCTGATAATGTTGGAGTCCTGACAAGTAACAGATTGATTTGGAGGAAAATTGTAGAGAGGAAGTTAGTAATGATGTAAATTTTTCATATAGCACTATCATATCCTTTACACCACTTGGGGGTACATGGCAGGAATTTGATGATGATGATGATGAAGACATGATATTGATTATCGCAAGTAGTATAAGTAGAAACAAGTAGAAACCTGACGTCACTGCCAGCTGTTCCCCCAGGAAAATTCCAAACATTCCATACTCAAGACGTCAGTTGGATACTCGGAACCAAATAAGGGGAGGGTAAATGTTGGGGGATTGACTCAGAAACCGTGGCATCATTGGTCGGACAGTATGAAGCAGATCAAGATAAGATAAGGATTCGTGCCCTGATTGGTGGGACACTTTAAACCAAATAGGGGTAGGGTAAATGGTGATTGACGTCATTGCTGTCGGTGTGTGTTCTTGTCACCTATAGTTACGTCATTTCTCATATCTAAATAAGTAACGTCATTCAGTTGAAGTGGAAAAGGAAATTATAGTAGTGGGAGGTGTGACTTCCTGTGTTTCGTAGGTGTCAGAGATGTGGGACTGTCTTGTCTTTGTTTGTTTTCAGTGGTGGCTTACAGGTAATGGGTTTAGTATGCAATTGTGGGTAATAGTTAGAAATAAGGATTCATGACGTGAGGAGTATGGAATGTTTGGAATTTCCCTGGGGTAACGTTGCGTTAACGTTACGTTACCGCAACGTTAACGTCAGTGACGTTACGCATGTGTTTTGGTTCTCGTATGAAATCCTGGGTAATTGTTTTCGCGTATGGAATTCTAGGTAATTGTTCGCGTATGGGATTCTGGGTAATTGTTCGCGTATGGAATTCTGGATAA
Organism: Typopeltis vanoorti; assembly: GCF_054136105.1. Taxonomy (NCBI): domain Eukaryota; kingdom Metazoa; phylum Arthropoda; class Arachnida; order Uropygi; family Thelyphonidae; genus Typopeltis; species Typopeltis vanoorti. Next base: position 103,184,687 of record NC_143569.1, read on the forward strand.
TTGTTCGCATATAGAATTGTTGGTGATGGTTAGAGATAAGATTGAGGATGGAATCCTTGGAATTTCTCTGGTGGACACATCTGTCAGTGACATCAAGTTGTGTCTTTGGGTTTGCGTATGGCATTCAGGGTAATTATTCACATATGGTATTATGGGTAATGATTAGAGATTGCAATTCTGGGAGGATATTTGTCAAGTGTTGGGGTCATTGGTCCGAGTGTGGAACTATGGGAAAATATTTGTCAATAGATTGCAGTAGACATTTTCTAAAATAATTAACTACTGGGTATCACTGGTATTCCTCTCCCCATCACACACACACACACACACACACACACACACACACACACACACACACACACACACACACACACACACACACACACACACACACACACACACACACACACACACACACACACACACACACACACACACACACACACACACACACACACACACACGTTTGTTTTTTCTTTAATGTTCCTATTTTTTAAAATAATTAACTACTGTATTCTCGGTTTTACTGGTTTTTTTTTCACACGCCGCTAGGGGTTCATTAATGGTCGAGGAGGATAAATACTTGATAAAAGATAGAATGCTGATGAAGGTTTGATCAATGAAAAATATTGGAGTGGTCTGCCTATTTCATCCACCTCGCCAGTATGTCGGTTTACACAGTTAAATACCATTGTCTCTCTTATACACAAATTCTCACCATTCCCCCTTTATAATTCAATTTCGCTGACTACCTGTGTTAGGTCTCATACCAGTTATTAGTTTTTCAAGACTCCTGATACCAATCGCATTCAGATGTAGGCCATCCCTCTTATAGAAATTCAATCTTCCCTCAAACTCAATCCAGGAATCCAAAAATTCATTTTTATCATATCGAGGTAAAATACTGAGGATTTTCACTTTCTCCCTCTTCAAATCTCTTCAAAAGTCAAGAATATCATTGTCTTTGGTTCTTGACGCTGTCTCTTCATTAGAGTCTATATTACCATATTTGAAATCGCAAATAATGATCATCCGTTTCTTATTAGCCACACCAGTTTGTGTAACATTTTCTTCTCGATGCTTTCCACATTACTATGTGTATAGCAACACTCTACTGAACGTTTCATCCTGTCCACCTCCACTTCACACCATACTGCTTTAAAACTACTGTCCGCGTTTTCTCCTTGCATCTCCATCCTTGTCACATCTTTTCGTGTCTCATCAAGCGCACTTTTGCTCCATTTTCTCTTTGTTTTTCTTCTTGAAAGACAACGTATCTCTCTCCATCTTCATTGTTTTAGGAATATCATCCTCATTCACCCATATCTCGCTTATAACAAGACTCTTTGGGAGTATGAACTCTCTCAATACTACAATTTCGTTCCTCTTGTTTCGAATACTTCTAGCATTTGTAAACGCACAAACGCTCATTTTTATTTCTATAAGAAATACACGTCTCAGACACGACTCCGGCACATTCACCCGCAGTTCACCCTGTCTATCAATACTGTTATTACAGCTATCTCCATATCTAAATGTCACCATCACGTACAGTTCTCATGCAGCGTCTCCCTGTCTACTCCGACCTTCCCCTTCTCACTGTCCACCAGGTGTTCCTCCTCCTTCATTCTCTTCAATTGTGCCACTCATCTCTCCATTTAGTTGCCTATCTTGCTCTCCACAACGCCACTTGCTTCCTCGGGACTTACATTCACTTCAGCTATTTTCTCTTTCAGCAACAGTTTCTCCAGCTGACTGACGAAATCCATTCAAATGTATTCCAGTCTTTATACAACTTTATCCACCCTCAAATTCAAACCACACATTCACAAAATGAACTTCATTCACCTCACACAACGCTGCTGGCATTCTATTCATAATCTTTGTTCGCCTTCTCAACTCATTACTATCATACTGAACGATACTGACTAAAGGTAGGTAAGGACCTACCGCACTGTTATCTTTTCACTCTCCTGAACAGCACCGTGACATCCCTCCTCACATTCCTCTCATTCTACCTCCCGGAAAACAGTACTTGTGCACGTTTCCACCCAGAACTCCGCTTACCATTGAATCCCGTACATTGTCACTCTCAAATCATTCGATATTTCTTTCAAATCTATCGTCCTGTTCTTCCTCACATTAGCACGCAAATTGATCATTCTCTTCAGTTCATTCCTCATCCGTTTAATCACTTGGCTCATCTTTACCAACTCTGCTCTCATCTTTCAATTACCTTCTCAGTGCAATTCTACTACCTTGCGCGCCCACTCTCTTACTGCTTTCAGCCGCTAATTCGCTGCCCGCTACGCACGCCCTCTAAACAATGAACTTCGCTAACTCATCTCCACTTTCCCCCGCTGTCGTACAGTCAGTGTTCCAGCACTCACTCGTACCTTTAATTCCGCTTATTCCGATAGCTACATCCACGATGTTTTACCATTCAATATCTCATCAACCAAAAATACGCCACACTTCTCCCACATAAATGATATTCATTTATATCGTGTTCAGAATGAAATGGAGATCACTTCCTATTTCAAATTGTGGAATACTGACTATAAAGACAGGCTGAGAGAAGGTGGATTACAGACGCTAGTCAATAGGCGGAAGAGGAGCGATAGGATTGAGATATATAAATTGCTAAGGGGTGCTGATCAAATATATACCGAGGATATTTTTCAAAGGGTTCAAGGTGGGAAGGAAAAAGAGACAAGAGGTCATTCTTGGAAATTGTATAAAGGTGTGGTGCATAAGAGAGTGCGGCAAGGCTTTTTTTGCATGGAGGGTGGTTATTGAGTGGAATTTATTGCAACGAGATGGTGAGTGCGCAAACATTGAACCAATTTAATATATGGTATGATGAACATTATCTGTTAGAATGCATCTTAATATAGCCTCCCTTGATGTATCTTGACTCCAGGAGGTATTTGTATAATAATATTTTTTTTGTATTCTGTAATAACATTTATTATAATCTTACAGAGAATTTACAAATATACGCATATTTACATATATTTACATATTTCATTTTTTACAGTGAATTTCATACAAATTTTTCCGTTTTTTGTATTCTAAAATGCGTTAATAATAGTTACTATGAATGATAATTTATAGTTTGCAATTGGATAAGGTTACATTTTTTAACAGCATTTATAGTATAACAGTAAGTTATATATATTTTACAATTTTTGCTTTTTTTTTTAACCGCTGTAACTACAGCACTTCAATATAATACATAATTCTTTTTTTTGTTGATCTCGGTTGAGATATAATGTTTCTGTTTGCATCCTCGAAGCTTTTTAATGAGCTTATCTGAGGATGACACCGGCTTTGCTGGTAGCATCTCCAAGAAGACATGTTTACCCATCCTACTAGCTCTTCCTTTTTTTCTTTGTACAGTATCTTCTTTTCTCTGTAATGACCTTAAAAATTCCTCTACTTTGTATGAGTCACATTCGTCAATGGTGGTAAACCTCAGCTACAATACATTTGTACCAGTAGTGCACGATGGTAAGGTTGGTAAATCGGAAGCAGGAATTTCAATCTACTTTTGGGATATTCTGAGACAGAGTGGTGACATCACACCAGTAAACGTAATATGTCTCCACCGAGAGACATTAATAATCATCCAAGATTACCCTGGGATCAGAACCCATTTGCATGTTGGTTGGAGAAGAGGGTCACGAAGGCACTTTGCCAACAATTCCTTAGTACAGCCTACTCTGAAACAAAAGCACGTGGGGATTATTATCCAATTCCCCAATGCAAATTTTATTTAATTTCAGTTTTAATACAAATATCGAAAAAAATTTCAATAATATCTAATAGTGTAAGAATCATTAATAAAATGCATTTGTATTTAAGTTTATGGTTTATTTCTATTAAAGGTTAAGTATTTTTACAGGCGAGTGTGTAACTCGTATGGATATAGCAGTTGGTTGTGCATTCTTAACATTAAAGTCTTAAACAAACAGGTCAACCATTAAAAAAAATGCATTGTATGCATAGACTGATTAACAAGAAATTCGCTATGGCGTGGTGGATCCGCAGGAATATAAAATAAAATTATATTTGTAAAGTGTTTCATTAGACTAAATAAAAATATATATTATAACTAAGAAGAAAAGCCAACCGGCTATTTTTTTCTGGCGAGGTTTATAAGTTAAGGGGATAAAAAACCCTTATTGTTTTTCTGCCAGTAAGATCGTAGTTTTCGATCGTAGTTTCGCTTACTGGCTGAAAAACAATAAGGGTTTTTTATCCCCTTAACTTAAAAATATATATTCTTTCATATTTGTATTTAGTTATATACACTCATCACCCAATATATGAATTCCCAGCCTGTTTTCTGCCAAGCAGACTCCATGATGGAAGAAACAGGGCAGTGGTGGCGCTGTTCCTGCTATGGGTGGTCTACTCATGGTCATCGTCAGGAACTCTCATCCCTCATTCATTGAATATACCTGGACTAATAATTCTTATCTGAGAATTGTGTAGGACGTATTATAATCCAGTATGATAACAAGGTGTTGCTATGCAGCTGGACACTTCCAGATTATGACATGAACGATATCAATCATGTGGAATCATGTTGAACGCAGCATCCACCGTTCGAAGTGAGTGCCTCGGTCTGTCGCTGTCATCTGGAGTTCTTCAGTCTAGTTGATCCAGTATACCTCAGGGCACCTTCCGTAGTTTAACGGAGTCAACGCCAAGACAGCTGGAAGCACTTGTATCTTCCAAAGAGGGTCAACATGCTGCTAGGTAGATGGTCATATAAGTTTGGCTCACGACTGTATAAAGTATTATGCAAGTTCCAATATTTGGGTGAAGAGAAATTGGTAACCACCCCACCTCTACACTGATTCCTAACTGACTGCGCGTAGATATCAAGTGCATACTATGCACTTGTTACCCGATGAAGGCACTAATGATGACCGCAAATTGTACAGTTATAAAATCTACAAAGGAAGTAAATTAAATATTCTTGTATGTCACAGATGAGGACAATTCCATGAACATTTTTACGATTACTCCTTTGTTTGAATTGATATTAAGATGTGAAAATTTAGATAAGCGAATATGACTTTTCTTTGCAGATCTTAAAATCATCATCAATCTCAAACAGCCTTTAATATATGACCACCATATCCGGAAGCACGGGTTTCATGTGTCTATTCATGCTCCAGACGATCCCAGAAATCCTTTCCTGGAAGGGATTATTATTGAATCTTTCAAGAAGTATATAATAAATTTGAAAATGGTAAGTTGTGATATAACGTTTAATATATAAATGTATATATTTATAACCAGTTCATAGTTATAATCAGATGCTAATTAGGTTTAAGGTCTTCAAGCAGAGAAGTTGCTGATGACGGCATTTCCCATTGGTTTCGGAGGATGGATTAGCGCGGTGTGACGGCAGTCCAATTTCTATCTTTATTCCTTTTCTGGGGTTTGCCAGAATGGAAATAAACTTGCTTTCATTCCCTTAAATAGGAGCTGTAGTAAGACAAATTGTACAGACGATAGTGGAGGTATTCATTCATGCACCACTTTAACATAATTCGGGATTCCTTTTATGGACAAGGTGATTTCTTTGTATCTGAGATACTGAAGGTTATTTGTCTTTATGTGTGATAAAATAATAATATTTTGTAGGTTCGAGAAACTTGAATATCTTTTTATATTCTCCACAGACGTGAGAGATTGAGAGATATATAAGAATATATGTGCCCTGTGTGGTATGCAGATGAGGGTTGACAGGAAGAATATTTTGAATTTATTATTCTTTTTTTATGAGCTGCAGGTTGCAGTTTTTATGTAATACTTCTTGAGGAAGGCATAATTTTATTGGGCAACTTTACAGTTGCAGAGTAATGTGAAGCCGGGCAGCTGCTACTCTTGTCTTAAGAGGCTAAACAAAAAGTGAAGGAATTATCGGCGCCAATTCACTGGAGTTGGGACCATGCAAGTACCTGTTGAGTAGACACAGTACTCAACAGTTGAAGTAAGTTTGTAAGAGAGGGATCATCTAGGAGCTTAAATGCTTACTACTGAACGTTGTCAAGCACTTTAAGGAAAAAATTTTTGGTGTACCACACCAGCAATGCGAGCAATATTCTAAACCTGCAGAATTTGTATATGGTTAATAGTTAGTTGATTGTAAAAGAGTCTCTTGAATGAAAGAGAATCTCAAGTTTCTTAGATACTGAAGAGGCTATTGATGCGAAGTTTATGCCACGAGACTGTAGGTAAAAGTTAATCCAAGCAAAGAGGCCTAATCTTGTGTACTGAATTTTTGTATTACTGTGGTTAAGGGTAAGTGAGTCGAGATCTCTTTTTTGCGTGAGAAAAGGAACAACTGTGTTTTGGGAACATTGAATATAAACATTTTGGTCACATAACTGAAGGTTAGTATGTAGTAATTATTTTCTTTCTAGTTGTAGATGATATTATAGGCCTAAATGTCACATTACTGAATGATTTATCAAATGAATAAGATGAGAGGGCAGTACTAACATCTGCAAAGCTAGACAGGGTATGAAGCTGGAGTTCTTGATGCAAGCACATGCGATAAGCTGTTTTTTTTTTTCGCCTGCTTTAGTACATTTTCGTTTGGACAGGACTTGGAGACTGCATGAGAATTATTGGGTGAACTGGGACAATAGCTCTTCATACATTGAAAATTAATCTCGTACTCGTTCGGTGCAGATGTTAGGGTCAAGTGAGTATAAGCAATGGTCAGATCAAGGAGCGGAGCAATAATTCGGAGGTCAACATAATTTGCTCCTTTGCAGTGCCAGTGGATGAGAGTTCGGTATTTGTTGGAGGAAGGGTTTTCTGTGTGTGTGTGTGTGTGAGAGAGAGAAAGAGAGAGAGAGCGAGAGAGAAAGAGAGAGAGAGAGAGAGAGAGAGAGAGAGAGAGAGAGAGAGAGAGAGAGAGAGAGAGAGAGAGAGAGAGAGAGAGAGAGAGGACACGTGTACAAGATTGTGGTCTAAATTGCAGAGAGGAGAGGTGACCGCAACGCTATGTCTTAAAGGAGACCCATGTAGTTGTATGTGTAAAATTTTGAATGCTTTCTGTGTAGCTTTGAGTATTCTTTCACATCGTTAGAAATTATGGATTCAGTACTATTTGCCAACTTACAGGACTTCTTTACTCTCATTTAGTCAGCTGGAATCCATTTAGTAGACTGTCGTTTCAAAAAATTAACATTCCTCCCCCCTCTGGAAATTATTTAATTCCCAGAGGAGGAATTAAATTAAAATCAGAAACATTCACCCCAACATCCACGGTATTTCAGTAGAGTTAAGAACGAAACAAAACAAGATAGCGTTGATCGTCTGTTATACGCTCTTCACCCATCCTCAAATAGCAGTACGCATGAACACAAATAGCAATGATTACTTTCAAAAACTTAGTGATAAAGGAATTCTGAGTTAGGGAATTAAAAATTATGTTTATAGAAAGCTGACGAAATATGCAGACCTAACTTAAATTACGAATGTAGGGCAATTAAGGTCATTACATAAAAATTCAAGTATGTTTGCGTCATAATGGGCAAATTAAGGTATTTCTTAATATTATTTATAATAAAGTTGTATGACATTTATTTTTCCAGGCGAAGAAGAAGAACCTGCTTCCTCCACCGCATTCAACGATGTGCTACAACTATACGGAAGCTTGGTTAGCTGCTGGGCGTGTAGGACCTCTGTCACAAGCAGTGAGCAAACATTCTTGAGAATTATTAATAGAGCTTTTAAATGATTACATGCAATCAAACATAACTGCTGTATATTCTATAAATTGTGACTATTCTTATATAGATATAATTTTCTATATTTGATTATTTAATGTAATATTCATTCTGCCTTAAAAAAATTAACCAAACTCAGCGCCCAAGTCTTATAATCTTGTCGACAAGCACTGCTCGCCTGTTAAAACAACCACAGAGCGTTTGCTTCAACTTAGGGAATAGATCGAAGTCTATCAAATTAGAGTTGAACAACACCTAATAAAGAACTTTTATCCTTAAGATCGGACAAGTTTTCGACTGTAGTGCCTCGCATTTGACTAAATTGTGAAAGCTTTGACGAACATTTCTGTTCGTCAAAGTTTTGTTTTGACGAACAGAAATGCTAGACAATGGTGTTTCAATGTTTTAGTCAATTTTCATGTTTTTATCCAAAGTTTGGCTTACAGTTGACTGGACTGGAAATAATACTAGATCACACGATTGCCATGAATATTCATTCATTTCGAATGAATAATTCTATCAACAAAATATTACTTTTATTACTTTTTCTCCATGTTATACAGAAATGAATTATTTATTTATTTAATTTCATGAATTCTTTTAGCACTACTGGTTTTCTTTGGATCCTAATTGCAATAAAAGCTGATTATTTCCAATGTCATGTCTAAACCTGTCTATATAAAAACTCCTGCGAGTCTCTCCTGAAAATTCTAGTAATTAAACCAAAAATAAAAATAAAATAAAAACACAGCGAAAAGCTTAAATATGTGCATGTTAGAGCATAGAAAATGGAGACACAACTTTGAAAAAACACCCTGCCTGGAAAAAGAAAACAACCGTACGGCGAAATAACAACACCCACAGATAGACATTAATGAAACCATGAATGAAGTGGCTTTGTATGCACGAGAAATCACAATCTTTTGATTTTAGAAACATCCCATTATAAGTATTTTCCTTCCACGAATAATTACAATCTACTTTCTTCTTTCTTTCCAGATGTGCATAGAAGAGTGTGGTGTCAACTTTTCAGGGAAAATTTCAAAATTTAAACAGACCTGCCAAGAAATAATGCTGACAAGTTCAAAGTCGGCCTGCGATATTAACGGAGGTAAATTATTTACGTTCGGGTTTAGTATTGTAAATGTTCATCTGTAAAATGAACTAAAGAATCTCGAAAATGTTTTATTTTTTCTCCAAAACCCGTTTGTGCAGCTATCTGACAACGCTTCCTGAACAAAATGCTATACGAATAGAAGGAAGATGTTTATACATGCTGAAGTTTCTGCGACGTAAACTACATCGTCACTTGAATGAAAACAAATAATCTACTAGCTGAAATTATTTACAGCTGACATTTCGTAGTTTAAGATCCCATTATCAGAGGTAATTGAACACTTGAGTAATAACAAACTAAAATGACCTGAATAACAAAGACGTCCATGGAGGAGGAAATGGTGCTGTTCATAGTGATTACTGTTGTTAATGCTCACTGGGTTGTGCGCCAAACCTGTTTAAAATCATACCGTCTGTTCTGTTGCAGTCAACCGAGTTTTGTAGAACTTGTGCAGCTTCGAGGAACAGCTCTCCAAATTGAACCAGATTTCGTAAAGTAACCTGGTTCTCTTCCGTCTTATGAAGTGGTCTTTCACTATGGCATGTTGAGATAAGCCACTTTTCGGTACTCTATTACACATGTATTTTTGGGTTCCTATCCCTGCTCAAAGTAGTTCGTTCTGTCTCTACGAAATATCGAGTTCCACACTGTCAGAGGATACTGTAGACCCGAAGCAGAGAGGGTCCAGGTTGATCCTTTATTTGTATTAATCAGGAAGAAATTTTGTGTAACGGTTTGTATACAGTTCTGATTATGTGTCATTTCAGGATGGGGTCCGTCTGTTTTGCCTGTGACGTAGGGCAAAGATTTTGTGTTTATATGTTGTCTGATTTGAGGGTGGGTATGGCGTGTTCTTTTTGAAGAGTTCTGCAAGGGAGTTTTGTTGTAAAACCTTCATTCCACTTTACGACACTACCACAATCCAGAAGTCTGGATTTTTCTCAACCATATCCTCCAGGGCAGAGCGAATTTTGTCAAACAATGTAGCAGGAATAGGCTCTGCTCACATCTGTCCAACTAAACAGTTACAGTGTTTACAAAGCACGCTTCTAGAAAGAGACAGAGAACAAGAGTTTGATGATATTGATATGAATGAAGACTTGATAAAAACTGTCGAATAATTACTGAGACCTTAATCAGTAATGCATAGATTTGTCGAATTAAGCAAAAGGAGAAGAAAAGAAAATTTTTTAATGAAATCCTAAACCTTTTGAGAACGAGAAGAGAAACTAAACAAGATTTAAACGAGAAGTAGAACATTATTCTCAGAGCAACAGTGAAATTAGAAACTTCAGAACAAGGAGAGTAGAATTAAGATAGAAAACTCTGAAAGGGATGAGAAGAGAGTTGAACATAGGACAAAATAAATTAATAACCCTTAAAGATGAAACGGAGTATTAATTAAAGACAAAGAACAGATCATAATAAGAAGAATAGAATCCATTAATGCCAAGTTTTATCCTGATTCCTAAGAATTAAAGCTATATGAAAACAAAAATGTAATATTCGAAATGCAAGAGGCAGACGAAAAAGGCTCGATGTTTTAAAAGAAGCTCAACGTACGGTGGATAACTTGTGTAATAGAAAGAAACCAGGTGAAGAAGTTACCAATAAAAGTTCTGAAAGCAGGTTGTACATCAGTCTTAATATATTAAGTAAAATTTGTACCTCATGCCTTAGACAGAAGAGAATACTAAAGCGTTGGAACGATGCTATCCTTATTTTATAGTTTTTTTAAAAAAAAAAGACGGAGAAGATATTAAAATTGCTGCTCTATCAGTCTCATTTCAAGAATCTATAACAATTTCATTCAAATCATTAGGAACAGAATACAAAACAGTGTATAGTTTTGCCAACCCCAGAACGAGCAGGATAATTGAAATGGCAAATCAATACCAGAAACTTAGGTCTAGGCAATTATTGATTTTGAAAAGGCACTTGATTCAATCTCCACATTAGGTGTTTTAAAAGCCTTTAACAATAAAGGAATTAAAGAAACTTACATTGATATACTTAGTCATATATATATATATATATATATACATACATACATCTGTGTATATATATATATGTAGAAAGTATTTTACCTTGGGTATAATAAATGTTAAGAATACCAAGCAATTTTTAAACCTGGTTTTACTCCATTTCCCAAGTAAGCAAACAGACAAATAAGTCAAGTTTGCGCCTGCAAGTGATGCAAGTCTAGCTGAGCCTACAGGTAGTGCAAGACCAAGGCAACTCGTGGTAAAGGTGGAATGAGCTCTGATCACTAATCTTTATATTTACCCTTAATGCCAAAACACATCTCCAAGAAGAAGATGCATGATGTTTTGTATTAAAGGCAAGAGGCCACTACCCAGACCAGTTTCGACCTATATTGAGGTCTCATCAGTGGGAGCTAGGCTAGAAATACCAAGATTTAGTAATACAGAGCTGATAAGTATTTTACCAGAACAAGTTGCCATAAGGTGTTTTAACCTTATTAAATAAAAATCTCTGGGGGAGATATAAATGTAGAAAGTATTTTACCTTGGGTATAATAAATGTTAAGAATACCAAGCAATTTTTAAACCTGGTTTTACTCCATTTCCCAAGTAAGCAAACAGACAATAAGTCAAGTTTGCGCCTGCAAATGATGCAAGTCTAGCTGATCCTACAGGTAGTGCAGGTCGAAACCGGTCTGGGTAGTGGCCTCTTGCCTTTAATACAAAACATAATGCATCTCCTTCTTGGAGATGTGTTTTGGCATTAAGGGTAAATATAAAGATTAGTGATCAGAGCTCATGCCACCTTTACCACGAGTTGCCTTGGTCTTGCACTACCTGTAGGATCAGCTAGACTTGCATCACTTGCAGGCGCAAACTTGACTTATTTGTCTGTTTGCTTACTTGGGAAATGGAGTAAAACCAGGTTTAAAAATTGCTTGGTGTTCTTAACATATATATATATATATATATATATATATATATATATATATATATATATATATATCTGTTCCTGATTTTAAACTGCATGTTTAAAATCAGGAACAGATATGAAATTTCCTATAAAACGGGAGTTAGATAGTCGAGATGCCATTTCATCTAAAGTATTTACAGCAGTCCTACAAAAACATTTTAAAATCTTGGATTGGAAAAATAGAGCAATAATAATGGCAATTCGGAAAGAACTAAATCACCTATGACTTGCTTATGACATTGTTCTTTTAGAAAACTCTGCAGAATAACTTCAACAAATGATCACCGAAATCAATGCAGATAGTAAAAACAAAGGATTAAATATAAACAGAGAAAAAATTAAAGTAATGTATAAAAAATACATCACCAAAAAGCCACTACAAATGGAACACAGAATATTGGTACAGAAACCGTCTATATCTTCAAGGACCAAATATCACAGTAGAGGAAGACTGTAAAGGATAGTGTTCAACTTGGTTGGATAGCCTTTGCAAAACATCGTGCAGCACTCAAAGGAAACATCCCAATCTGCCTTAAAATAAAACTATTCGACAGTTGTGTGCTTCTGGTATGACATATGAAAGTGACAAATGGACGTAGACTAAACAATGACTACGAAGTTGAGTATTACCCACAAGAAAACGGAAAGATCATTACTCAGTAATGCCGATCCAGACAGCAAGCGGAATATTTTCGTGGGAGAGCTCAGACTAGGGTGAAAGACATGATAACAGAAATTCGAAGACTTAAATGGCAAAAGGAAAGTCACACTGCAAGAAATAACAATTAAAACTGGACAAAGCTGATATCAAAATGATATACTAGAAAAGGAAAGAGAGCTACAGAAAGCCCAAAGTCATGGTGAGATGATGCCATTAAAGGGATGGCTGGAACGCATTGGCATAGAAAGGTTCAAGATAATAATAAATGGAAGAATTCGGGGAAGACCTTCATCCAGCAGTACAAGTCACCTATGACTTGCTTATAGGTGACTTGTACTGCTGGATGTTGTGTGACCTATGACACACAACATCCAGCACCTATGACACAGAAAATCACTGTCGATGATGATGGTACAAAACGCTAAACAAAATTTCAACCTGATAATGACAAATTAAGGATTGCTGAGACCCACCCTTCTTTCTTGTTGCCTGTAGCATCCTGTGCTAGTGAGAAACTCAATATTTCGGACAAGCAAGGCGAACTACTTTAGTCAGGGAAAAAAAATAACAGAAAAAATACATCCAGAATGAAGAACCAAAAAGCAGACTACCTCAGCATGCCATAGTGAAAGATCACTTCATAAGACGGAAGCGAGCCAGATTACTTTACACATCTCGGTTCAAATCGGAGAGAGTGGTTCCTCGAATTTTTTGGAAATGTTGCTGACAAATGGAATCGTAATTGTACTATTGTATTGGACGTCATCACGTTGTCTATGTGGTATATCAGTAAAGATAATCTTGTTGTAGAGTATTTTTGGATAACCATTTAAAGAAAGTTCTCTGGAACCAACATTTCCAAAAAATTAGCTAAACTTTTAAAACCACATAATATCAGAGTAGCATTCAAGCCAATCAACATTATTCGGAAATTTTTAAGATCACTGAAAGATCCTCACCCATTCTACAATTTCTCTGGAGTATATAATATACCTTGCTCATGTGGTATTAGTTACATAGGTCAGACCTAGAAGCTTTGAAACGAGAAAGAAAGAACACATAGGATATGTCAGAAATAAGACAAGATATTTCAGGCCTTTCTTGCCACTTTGCCTCTATTAACCATCACATTGAGTGGGATAAGAGCCTTATGCCCACATAGAAAATAATTATCATTCAAGAATCTTTAAGGAAGCAGCTACAGTCGCCCATAAAACTGAAAACCTAAACAAGAATCAATATCTAACCTTACCATAAATTTGGAAAAGTTTAATCAGATCATTAAACATCAAAGAAATCAACTTTCATAACAATTACGTCATGAGCCATAACGAATAAATCACGTTCGCGAGAGACGCGCATTGTCACGCACAATACCAATTTTTTGTATGAATTAGATCCATCAGTTATAACCTAGTCTGTAACCTTCATTTTAGCTTACCAGTTTGTATTCCCTGAAGATGCCGATAGAAAAATTGGCGAAACATGTAGGACGATAAAATAAAGGTACTTGACAAAGATTATATAAAAAAAGTGTAATAGTCTTATACATAATTAGTCAAGAAAAAATTCAACATAATGGTTATAGATTGTTGAATTTAGTCGCTGGCTGAAGGAACTACATTTTGTCATTTTTGAGAGTTAGTGAATATCAGTCTCGCAAATATACATGTAATAATTTTAAGCTCAAAATTACATTGAATTTAATCCTGCATCTCAAAACAATACCAGAAAACTATTGTAGACAGGAATATAAGGTGGTTGTCGATAGTAGTATGGGTGTCACTCTGAACAAGATCAAAATCAATATAAGATAAGACTTTATGACATCATTGTTTGATAAGATCAGTGACGTCACGAGTATGGATTGTTTGGAATTTCACTCGGGACATATCTGTCAGTGAAATCACGCTAAGGATTTTGGTGCACATATGGAATTCTGGGTAAATGTTCACATATAGAATTCTGGGTAATTGTTTGCATATGGAATTGTGGGTTAGAGATAACTGATGAAGAGATAATGATGGTTAGAGATAAGATCGAGTATGGAATCCTTGGAATTACCCTCAGGGACATATCTGTCTGTCAGTGACATCATGTTGTGTCTTTTGGTTTTCCAGTGGAATTCTGGGTAATGGTTAGAGTATGGAATTCTGACAAGATTGAGATGTTGATAAGATAACAATTAGAGAAGTGATGTCATGTTGTGTATTTGTTTCGAGTGTGGACTTGTGGGTAATGATCAGAGCATGGAATTCTGAGATGTGTCGGTATTTGTCAGTGATGTGAGGTGAGATTTTTTTCGCATGTGGCATTATGGGTAATGATTACTAGAAATAGAAATTCTAGGAGGATATTTGGTCAAATGTTGGGGTCTTTGGCTCGATTATGGAACTATGGGAAAATATTTGTCAGTATACCAGTAGACCTTTTCTAAAATAACTAGTTACTGGATATCACTGGTGTCCTCCTCACTCCCCTCAAACACACAAACATTTTTTTTTTCTTATTTATATTTTATAAAATAATTAAGTATGGATATCAGTAGTGTTTCCCCTTTCAAACATACACATAATTTTTTTTCTTTCATATTTAGATTTTCTAAAATAATTAATTACTGGATATCAGTGGTGCTTCTCACCTCCATCAAAATAATTAATTAATGGAATTTCAGTTTTACTGCTTTTTTTGCTTTCACGTTTTTCATGTCAATAGGTTGTAGTTAGATATTTCCTATAATAATTAATTACAGGCTATCAGTGGTGTTCCCTGCATCCCCCCCACAAAATTTTTTATTTCATGTTCACATTTCTAAAACTAATTAAATATTACCTTTATTATAAATTCTAAGCAGAATAAATATTCTTAAATATGAAGAACACATCAACGACACCTTAATTGTTCATTTAAGTCTACAAATACACATTCATTTGACTTAAATATTATTTACAAGTATATTCACAATCAAAAATTAAAACATGTAATTACTAGAAATATTTCACAAGATTTGTCTCTTTGGCTATTTTCCTGAAGAAAGAAAAATTCCGAAGTGTTTTGGATTCGCTAATTTTTTTTTTTACTTTTCGGGATACACAAAACAATACAGTACAGCACAACAGACACACACATGCACGTACAAAGACGATCTGCAGCATGAAAGAACGAGCTGCAGTAAATAAACTGAAAAAGTACTCGACTATTGTTCCTTATAGATTTCTCTCCAATGTGATGTCAATGAGTTTGAGTGAAAAGGTGATATTATTGTTACCTTTTGATATGCTTCTTTTGATATGCTCAATTGATATGCTTCTATATTATTTTTTAAATCTAATTGTTTTGTTTTTCTATATTTTACTTTTAAATCTTGCAGTAGTATTTTTATAACTGAAACCTCACCAAAGTTATTGTGTATTTTAACAACTGATTTTTCGGAAGTCGAGAAATGGAATTAACAAATTCTGAGGATTCATAAACATGAGACCATTGAAGCTCAAAATCCCGACTTCATTGTATTCATGAAAACTGCTGTGTAGCTTTGAGCTTGCTTTCTCACATTTCTTAATAAGAGATACATTTCTCATAAAAATTCAAAATATGCTTTTCAAAATCTACTTTTTATGTCTCCTTTGTTGCATACAGAAACCGCTGTTTGCACTCATAATTTTTTTTTCGCATTCATAACTGAACAGAAATTAAGACTTTAAACTTAACAAGTGTCTGAAAGTAGGCTTATCATATATCTTGAAAACAATATGCGCCATCAATGTCGACCATAAAAAAATTGTAAAGAAAAATAAAATATTTACCTTCAAATAAATACTTATGATCATGGAAAACAATCATTAGCTTTTTAAAATTATGATATTCACACCCATAGTTTTCATTTCGAATAATGCAGGCTGAAAATTTGCATCACTCAATATGGGCTTTTCTCATGCTTCTATATATATATATATATATATATATACACATATATATTTCTTCATGCCTGAAGAAGTTGGCCTTCCGACGAAACATGTTGCATTGCGAATAAATTCAATTGTTTGTTCTAACTGTCTGATCTAAGTCAGTATTTAAAATACGAATATATATATAAATAAATAAATAAATAAATAAATATATATATATATATATTTCAATCTGCTTGGTTGTTTTTCTCTATTTTACTTTTAAAATTCAAATACTCTTCAGAACTATTTTTTATGTCTCCTTCATTGACATACAGAAACAGCTTTTGCTTAAAAACTGTGGGGATGAATTTATTATCCCTTCTGGCTGTTAATTTTATCTTCGATTCCTTGTGCTTCAAAGCTACTTCTGAGCTGAAATTTTTATTTCTAATTTTTTTTTCAAAATGTTGTATTTTTCTTTAGCATTAGTGAATTTAACTAAAGGGTATCAGTAGTATGGGAGGCACTTCTGACAAGATCAAGATCAAGATAAGATAAGGAATCGTGACGTTATTGGTTGATGATGTCATTGTGTGCATGGCTTCATGGGTCTGGAATGTTTGGATTTTCCGTGTGAGCAAGTGTGTCACTGGCTTCAGCTCTTGTGTTTTGGTTCGCGTATGGGATTATAGGTGATGGTAGAGATAAGGATTCGTGTTGTGATTGGTGGTGCAGTTCTGACAAGATGAAGATCAAGATAAGATAAGAATGGTGACGTGGGTGTGTGTTGTTTTCAGATGTAGATAAGTGACGTCATTTGTTATTTGTAAATAAATGTCGTCATTTGTAAATAAGTGACGTTGTTGTTTTGAATGGTAAGGATGATATTAGTGGATAAGAAATCGTGTCGTGATTGGTGGGACACTTTAAACCAGATCAAGATCAAGATAAGATAAGGAAATGTGACGTGAATATTTGTTGTTAGTTGTAAATAAGTGACGTTATTGTTTTGAATGGGAAGGATGATTTTAGTGGTTAAGTAATCGTCTCGTGATTGGTGGGACACTTCTGACAAGATCAAGATAACATTAGGATTCGTGACGTGAATGTTTGTTGTTATTGAGTTTGGAATGATAATTTAATTTAACTATATTCTATGTCACACAAACATACAGTTTTTTTTTCTTCTCTAGATGGTTGTACTAATTTTCCAATACATTTTGGGTATTTCTTTCCTGTTAAAGTGTGGGAATTCTTAGAGAAAGTCGTGATGGCTCTCGTGTTTCGATCTTTTCTGAATAATTAATTATATACTTAAAGTACCTGTCCTTAAACACACACACACACACACACACACACACACACATACACATTAGACATAAAAAATCGCTAATGTGTCCATGTTTATACTCTAATATATAACCTATGATTATTCTTATGAAAAAAAAAAACTATTCAGTATTAGAATTACGCTTACCAAACAACATGCGATCAGTTATGTTTAAGTTAAAAAAGTACTTACAGCTTTCCAGATGACTCTTCGAAATTCGATTATTCCAAAATAGTTCAATTTTATATCCACAACACAACACAAACACAAAAACCACAAAGAATGAAATTTCTGTAAATACTGTAACCTGAACTAGTTACTTCGTCCTTTAGATTACGGAGCGTAGATGGTGAGGTTTCGTCATTGCAATATCCCCCAGCGAGCGCTTTTCTTCAAAGGGGATGACATGAGTCACATCCGTAAATTGGGAATTTATTTTCCAACACTGAATATTTCTCATTAAGTCTTTTACAGTAGGTTTTCTGAATATTCCAATTATTGATTAACATGTATTCACAGAACACAAACACAAATCTGAAAAGAACATTTCACTTTTTCATTATAGCTTACTGTGGCTAACATATATTCACACCACAAAACACACAAAACATAGGAGTTGATAGATATTTCTGTAAATAACCAGAAAAGCTAGTGGACTACTTAATTTACTTTAGTATCCGTTTGGTTCTCTGTATTAATCTTTCCCACGGGTGTCCATCCTCGGTAGGAAGCTCTATGCGCTGTTTTGTTTAGGGTAAGTGTTATTTCCGGTTTCGAATTCCGATTGCTGTTAGAGTATGGAATTCAGACAAGTGAAATTATTATTTTTTTTTTCAAATTGATTGGTTATTTTCTGTATTTTACTTTTACAGGTCATATTCTAACAGAATAACTGAGCAGAATTAATAAATATATAAAGTATATGAGACTTAGTTGAATATTTAATTTAGATTACTATCCAATTGGTTCGTTCTCTGTTTAATTCCTTCCCACAGTTGCTCATGCTATGTTTCCTAAGCTTGGTAGGAAAGTCTATGCGCCTTTTTGTTGAGGGTAAGTGTAATTTCCAGTTTCGAATTCGGAGTGCTGTTAAGGTATGGAATTCTGACAAGTGAAATTATTATTTTTTTTTTTTTTCAAATTGAATGGCTATTTTCTGTATTTTACTTTTAAAAATCAGTTTAATTACATATTCTAACAGAATAACTGAGCAAAATTAACGAATAAATAAAATGTGAATTTATTTTCCAACACTGTAGATTTCTCACGAATTTCAGATTTCAGAAGTAGATTTAGTAGATTTAGTAGAAGTAGACGCAGAAGTCGTATCTTAAAGATATCTCTCTCTTATCCGGTCGCCAACTTGTTGTACCTAGGTGAAAAATAGTGTGTGTGTAGTAACGTGTTGGTTTAAAATATCTAATGGGTTTGTAAAATAACCAAATTCTAGCAGTATTGTAATTTCAGGTGAAATCTTCTGCACTAAAATTCTGGTTATTAAAATAATACTCGATTTTTTTTTTTTTTTGCTTCCAAGAGTTGACAGATTCTTGATATATTTGAGGGCTTGCATGAACAAATAAGACTTTTAACTCACTGAGTCAAAAAAAATAAATAAATAAAATAAAATAACAAAAATCTAGTTAGTTTGTGGCATTAAATTTTACAAGGAGAAAAAAAAAAAAAAATGTTGTGGTCTTACTTAAATTTGTATTTTGACTGTTGTCCTCTCAGTCCGACTCTTTTTTTTTTTTCACAGTAGGGATATTTATATATTTTAACACAATTATTATATTAGATATTCTTTCCAACACAAATAAATAATTATGTATTCTTATTTCAAATAAATATTAGCTCAGAAAGAAAGAAAGAATTTGTAAAGAAAAAAAAAAAAAAAACGTTTACCTTCAAATAACTATTTTGGAATCACAGCAAACAAGAAATTCATCACCTTTTCAAAGTTTTAAATTCCTACCCATATTGTTTTCATCATTTGGTATCATTTAAATGAAGAACGGTTCTGGCTATAAGGTTTGTTAATGTTATTGATTTTTCTCTTCCATTGGCTGTAATTTTTTTTTTTTTTTGATACATTCATGGTGATTCCTTATTATCTGCACACTACGATGCCTTTTTATTTTCTACAACAAAAGTTTTTAGCGTTTAAGTAACGTGATTGGCTAAAATATCAGCTGTTTGTCTCTGTAAAATAAACAAATTCTAACAGTCGTATTGTTAGAATTTGGTACGACTGTTTTTTCTAGTCTGGTGAAGGTATCTACTTCATATGTAGTAACAAATTGTCACTTATCACTTCATTTTTACTTTATTCACAAAACTACAAATCCGTTATTTGGTATGGTCTCTGTTTTTAATTCCCCCATTACTAGAATGTACGGGTGGTAAAGTTTTGAAATAAGTTTCGACTCGCAAGAAAAATAAAATGTTTACATTCAAATAACTATTTATGATCACAGCAAGCAAGAAATTCATCAGCTTTTCAAAGTTTGGAAATTCATACCCATTTTGTTTTCATCATTTGGTATCATTTAAATGAAGAACTGGTATGGGTATTAAGTTTGTTAATGATTTTGATTTTTCTCTTCCAAAGGCGATTATTATTTGATATATACATGTTGATTCATTTTTTATCTGCATGGTACGATATCATTTTTTATCTGCATGCTACGATATCATTTTTTATCTGCATGCTACGATATCATTTTTATTTTATACAATAAACGTTTTTAGAGTTTAAGTAACGTGATAGACTAAAATATCAGTTGTCTCTCTGTAAATAACCAAATTCTAACAGTCGTATTGTTTGAATTTGGTACGATTGTTTTTCTAGTCTGGTGAAGGTATCTATCTTGATCTTCATCTTGTCAGAAC
The DNA here is from genome assembly GCF_054136105.1 of Typopeltis vanoorti. Lineage (NCBI taxonomy): Eukaryota > Metazoa > Arthropoda > Arachnida > Uropygi > Thelyphonidae > Typopeltis > Typopeltis vanoorti. The sequence continues at coordinate 103,205,298 of NC_143569.1, forward strand.
TGCACCACCAATCACAACAGGAATCCTTATCTCTACCATCACCCATAATCCCATACGCGAACCAAAACACAAGAGCTGAAGCCAGTGACACACTTGCCCACATGGAAATTCCAAACATTCCAGAAGACCCATGAAGCCATGCACACAATGACGTCATCAACCAATCACGTCACGATTCCTCATCTTATCTTGATCTTGATCTTGTCAGAAGTGCCTCCCATACTACTGGTATCAGACAAGCAAGGGTGTGGACCCTGCAATAGCCTTTTCTTATTATTAACTTCATTGCTAGCACAAATAAAAACTTATTTATTATCATTATTTCAAATGAATATTAGCTGTGCAGTATACTTTGTTAATTTCTATGTTACGAAATTTCAAGCATTTGAAACTTTAGAGTGAGTGTAAAAGTCAATGGTATCTAATCATGACTCATATCCTCCCTTTTGATCTTTATGTGCGGTTCGTCTGTGGTGCTAATGATACCAACATTCTAATTGGGATTATTAGTTCTGGTTTTCGAGTATATGGATGAAATTTTTAGTGATAACTCAAACAATTTCAATAGGTTGTGTTAGATATCTTTCTAAAATAATTAATTCCAGGATATCAGTTTTCTCCAATTTTTTCCTGTTCCCAGCATTAAATTCACAGCAGTGATATATATATATATATATATATGTATATATATATATATATATATCACAACTTTGGCTTGAATGGCACCCAAATTCTGAAATTTCATTCGAAAGGCTGATGCAGCAATGCATCTTCATAATAGAACGTAAGGTATTTGGTGAACTTGAGCTGGAAGCACTGAAACCTCAAGCTGTAAAAGGAGACTGTACTGACCCTGAAGTGACCAAGAATATGAATGGAGCAGAATCAGATTCCAAAGTGCAGTATGCTGAAAATTTTGAAAATATACAAATAGTTGAAAGGAAGCTATCAGATAAGGAACAAGAACTTGCATGAAAAATTATCGAGCAAATAAACAGCAACCAGGAACGAGTTAGGCTTCCAGTATTGAGACAGGTACCTCAACAAAAACTCAAAGAACTCCTACAAGAGGCCAATAAAGCTGCAAGGGATATTCCTACTGGAACTATTGGGCAAAGAAATCAACTTATGTACTCAATAGCCTACGTCGTAACATCTGAATTATCATATAAGATTAGTGAACCCAAAAGCAGTAAAGCTCAGGAACCAAACTAGAAGCATCGACTGGAGAATAAAATTCTGAAACTCAGAGCAGACGTGAGCAATTTGAAAAACCTCAAGGAAAAGAAGCTGAAAAACACAAAAATCCGAAAGAACCTCATAAAGAGATATAATACTATAACACAACTTATTGATGAAGTATTAGAGGAAGTGAAGCAAAAAATAGTTGCAGTTGCAGCTAAAATAAGAAGATACAGTGCACACATTGAACAGTACAAGCAAAATTCGATGTTTCGCGCAAATCAGCACCAGTTTTACAAGAAAATTGATTGCTGCAGGAATGATAACTTTAAAGAAAATATAAATACAAATACCAGAGATAAAGAAAATACACTAAAGTTTTGGAAAACCCATTGGGACGACCCTAAGAGGCACAATGACAAGGCAAAATGGATTGAACAAATTACGAACAAATCTCAAGAACAAAAAATGGACCAACTGAAAATAACAACTGAAATGGTTCAAAAGCAAGCAAAAAAAATAAAAATTGGTCAACACCTGGGAAGGATGAATTACATGGCTACTGGTTGAAATATCTAACAGGCTTACATGAAAGACTTGCTAACCAATTTTATGATGTTTTAGAAGGAATATGCAAAGAAGAGTTGCTCACAGCAGGGAAAACGGTTTTGATCATAAAGGATAAAGAAAAAGGTCCAAACCCAGAAAACTTCCGACCAATAACCTGCCTGCCAACAAATTTTAAGCTACTCACAGGCATACTACCTGATAAAATATACAGCTATCTTAAAGCAAATTCTCTTCTCCCAATTGAACAAAAAGCTAACAGCAAAAGTTCAAGAGGCACAAAAGACCAATTGCTGATTGATAAAATGATTCTTAAAAATTGCAAACGTAGAAAAACCAACCTTCATATGGCTAGGATACATTATAAAAAAGCGTTTGATTCGGTGCCTCATAGTTGGATTTTAAAATGCACAGAACTATTTGGTATTAGCGAAAACGTGGAAAAATATTTGCAATCCAGCATGAAAAACTGGAAAACAACGTTGGTTATAAATAGAGAAGAAATTGGAGAGGTAAACATAAAAAGGGGCATCTTTCAAGGAGACTCATTATCTCCTCTATTGTTTATATTGTCATTGATCCCCTTAACTAGAATTTTAAATAAAACTGATCATGGTTATCAAACTGCGCAAAAGCGTGCAAAGATATCTCACCTTTTATACATGGACGATCTGAAGTTGTATGCAAAATCAGAGAATGAACTCGGATCGTTGCTAAACACTGTGCACATATTCAGTCAAGATATATCAATTTGACAAATGTGCAATTGCTGAAATAACAAGAGGAAAGTTTGAAGATATGAACGAAATCGAGTTGCTCAATGGTAAAATACTCAAAGCAATAAAATTCGAAGACAGCCACAAATATTTGGGAATTTTAGAAGCATCACAAATTCTGCACAATAAGATCAAAGAAAGAACTGGAGCAGAATACATAAGACGATTAAGAATACTCCTTAAATCAGTGCTTAATGCTGAAAATTTGATAAAAGCAATTAATACCTGGGCCATACCTATTCTGAGATATTCAGCAGGCATTGTTGAATGGACCCAGCTAGAGAAGGAAGATTTAGATCGAAAAACGTGAAAATTAATGACAATGCACCATGCCATCAATCCTTGCAGTGACATTGATAGGCTATATCTATCACGCAAAAAAGGAGGTAGAGGATTATTACAAGTGAAGTAAGTTATTGAAGAAGAAAAACGAAATTTAAATGATTATTTGCAGCAAACAACTTAAAAATTTCTAATTGAGATAAGGAAAGAGGGTTTATTTAAACCCATGGAGACAAAATTGGAATACAAAACCAACCAAGGTAAAAGTGAGAACCGAAAGATGGAAAAATAAGGCATTGCATGGAAAATACCTTCACAGCATAGAGGACAGCACTGATAGCAACTTGACCTGGCAATGGTTGAGAAATGGAGCACTAAAGAAAGAAACAGAATCGGTAATTTTTGCAGCACAAGAAGAGGCCATTAAAACCAACCAATGAAGGCAAAAATACAAAAAATTCAAGAAGACAGTAAATGTAGATTGTGCAAAGAAAAGGATGAAACAGTAGACCACATTATAAGTGGATGCAGCAAAATCGCACAAATTGAGTACCGTAAAAGCCATGATAACGTAGCTAAGATAATCTACTGGCATTTATGTAAAAAGTATGGGTTTAAAGTATCTAAAGACTATTTGAAGCATAACGTTCACCAGAAAGTGGTTGAGAACGAAAAGCTAAAATACTCCGGGATTTCAAAATCCAGACTGACAAAAGCTTGGAATGTAACACACCTGATATTACAGTGGTTGAAAAAAGTGAAAACAAGGGTGTTACGTTTATCGAAATATCAGTACCAGGAGATAGTCGGATTGACAACAAAGAAAATGAAAAAATTAAAAAATATCGCGATTTGCAAATCGAAGTTGAACGAATCTGGCAAAAGAAAACGAAAGTTGTTCCCATAATAATAGGTGCTTTAGGCGCCATCCCTAAAACATTGAAAAAACATCTAGAAGCACTCGAGTTAGATGGATTAAAAATTGGGCAGCTGTAAAAGGCCACTTAGTTCGGCACAGCTTTCATTTTCAGAAAGTATCTCTACAACTCATATGCCCTTGGGTAGGGCCCGAAGTGGAACATAACCAGCCTTTTCTTAAGACTGAGGAAGCATCATCACACACATATATATATATATATATTTGTTTATACATTTAAGTTTTCCTATGTTATGACATATTATGATCTGTGTTAATGATTCTGCTTAAAGATTTCTTTGTCCCTGGTTTTTACACATATGATCTTCGTATAGATGTAATTTTCTAGATCTTAAATGTTCATTAGGTTTTCCTAAAGAAATGTTAAGGTTTTTTTTTTGCAATAATTAAACAGACTTGCATTAAGGTGTAGAGTTATGGTTTTATATATCAACTTCTAAACAGAATAACTGAGTAAAAATTTCACAGTGTCAAATTTTTATCAGTTCTGGATAACCACAACACAATGTATGTTTCTTCTAAAATAATAATTCTTTTCCATCCTTTTAGAGCTATGTAAAACACATCAACAACAAAAACCTTTTGTTCATTTAAGTTAACAGAGAAAAATCGAACATATCATTACTAGAAATATTTCACAAGATTTAGTTTACACTCTTAACATTTTCCAATGAGTTCACTAAAGAAAACATTTGTTACTCACTGTTTCTTGATTATATTACATCAAAATATCTGGTCACACAAAATAGTCTGAAGATCTGAAACCATAGGAAGCACAGCTCCATACATCTGTTAAGGCGTTAGCCTTGATATGACACCGTGCCTCCCTATACCTTCCATGAATTCTTTTGTCACCAGACATACACAAGCAGTCTTTGGAAAATACCCAGAATTCATAAATGTCCCAAAATAAAGAATCTTTATCGAATTGAATAAAATGTTGAAAATCTAATTTTACCATTGAGGAATTTAGATGGTTAGCAATAACTTTTCCTGTGATACAAATACACATAATTCAGTTTCCTAGTCTACTCGTCTTTACAAGTAGGCAAGGATATCAGACCACTTCTTCTGTAACTTTTCCCAAGTGGTCCTGGATAACCACAACACAGTGTATGGATCTTCTAAAATAATAATAGGTTTCCATCCTTTTAGAGCTATGTGAAGAGTTTCATCTCGTGCTACTTTCCCAAAGAAAGAAAATTTCAAAGACTTTTGTGGCTCACCCATTATTTTACTTTACCAGACATAAAACACCACAACAAAATACGATAGCTGCACTGGATGAACAATTGCCGTAACTGAAAAGGCACTCAACTCGACTCGATTGTTATTCCTTATAGTACTGTTTACCCTGACAGTTTCTTCAAAAACAACTTTTGTGCAGATGACTAATGGACATGTTTTTGCATGGTGGTGGACAGAGCTTTCCAAGCTGTGTCTCGTGACACATTAATATGTCGACTGCATTGTGAAGGTGTGTAGCGCGAACATAAAGTGTTAAACAGAATAATCGCTGAAAATTTTCACAGCAGAATCCATTTTGCAAAGTACTGGTATGACTTTTAGTTAGCACCGTTAAAGGAGATATTTGGTCAACTGCTCAGAACCCAGTCCCTGAGTCTATACCGACTTGCATGCAACCATCACCATCAGTTTTTTCGCTTTCGTTGGGTTTTCTATAGTTCATTCAAGTGTCAGTGACAGCAAATGTAAAACAGAAGCTAAATTGTGCAGAACCACACTAAGGAGTCCCAAAAATACTTTACTTTGAATAGAATGTAATTGTAAGATGTTTTACATTCTAGAATTTAAATTTCACTTTCAAAATTATTATTACTATTATTATTATTATTATTATTATTATTATTATTATTATTATTATTATTATTATTATTATTATTATTTCGGGCAAATCCCAGGAGTCGACAGACTCATCGAGGGAGGCCCTAACATCATGTCAAGAACAACTATTTGACATTCACACAGTATCTATCATACCTCGCCTTGAACTCATTCATGGTCATAGCACCCACAACAGACTCTGGCAGCTTAGTCCACTCATTCACCACTCTCCAAGTAAAAAACGTAGCTCTAACACCCCTGCTAACCATTCTTGCCCAGCTTCCATGTATGGCCCCTAGTCCGCCTACCACCAGTCCTCTTCTCAAAAATATCTTCTGTATTAATCTTTTAGAAACCCTTCAGTTATCTCAATGTCTCAATCATATCACCCCTTTTCCCCTATCAACCAATTTTTGCAACCCACAAACCTTCAACCTGTTCTCATAAGGTTCAATCCACAGACCTGCTATCATCTTGGTCACTCGTCTCTGGATCCTCTCCACCTCCTCCCTATCAAGAAGAAACCATGGCGCCCATATCTGGGCACAGTAGTCTAGATGGGGTCTTATTAAAGCTCGATATAGAGGAACAATAACTTGTTTGTCTCTGCTTGTTAAAGTATTTTTCAGCAACCAAGTGATTTGATGAACTGATTTAGCCACTTTTGCAATGTGCCCCCTAAACATCAACTCCCTATCCACCAACACTCCCAAATCTCTGGCCTCATCAATCTCCTGGAGTATGGTTCCACCAATGTGATATACTGTTGTTAATCTTTTCAATCCAAAATGCATTACCTCACACTTGGCCACATTAAATTGACATCCATTTTCCCTAGCCCAGTCCTCCAAACTATCCAAATCATCCTGCAAAATTTTAACATCCTGTGCACTCACAAGTGCTCTATCCAACTTTGCATCACCAGCAAACAAGTGAACACTTCCTATCAGATCCTTTCCTATATCGTTAACGAACAAATTGAAAAGTAGTGGTCCAAGAACAGAACCCTGCGGCACACCACTAGTCACAAGCCGTCTTTTGGACTCCACTCCTTAATAAACCACTCTCTGCTATCTCTCCATGAACCATGCTTCTATCCATCCCACCAATCCTACATCCATCCCCATCTGCTCCAGTTTACTGATTAGAGTTCCATGTGATATCCTGTCAAAGGCCTTCACAAGGTCCAGTAGAATCACTGTAAACCTATTACCCTTATCCAGTTCAGCCGTCACTGTGTTAAAAAAAGTGAGCAAGTTACTGAGGCATGATCTACTATCCAATTCATCTATCCAATCCTGTATTCTTCTTTTGCTTAATTTCTCCAAGACCTTGACAACGATTCCTGATATGCTAATCGGTCGGTAATTTACAACAGTAGTCTTGGAACCTCCTTTATGCAGTGGAACTATTTTCCATACTTTTCACCCCCTCGGGACTAACCCACACCCAAGACTCAAATTAAACAAAATGGTCAAAGGTACTGACAATTCTTTAGCCGATTTACGTATGACACGAGCTGGTATACCATCCAATCCAACAGATGTATTGACATTGAGGTTTTGCAAAAGACTACTCACCTCCACTTCATTCACCACAATTCCCATATAATTTATTGGTTCATTCATTTCTACAATGTCACTAACTGGAAGATATATTCTTGCAAAGTGCTCGCTCAGTAATTCAACTATGTCAACTGATTCGGTTACCTCCCTACTATCGGCATTATTTAAAATCATTCTGCCATATACATTTTTCTTTTACTTGCAACATATTGAAAAAACTGTTTAGGATTCTCTTTAGTCTGCATGGCCAATGTTCTTTCGTAATCCGTTTTTGCATTTCTTACCACACTCGTTACCCTTCTGCCCTGCGCTTTATACCGTTCATGTGCCTGCGGTCACCTTTCTCCTTAAATTCCCTCCACAGATATTTCTTTTTTTTTGCAGCTCAATCTTAATGGTGTTATTCATCCATTTAACCATTACTTGATATATTATTCGGACTCTAGGTATACAATCAGCCATTGCTTCATGCAAACACTTCTTAACCGCCTCCCATGCACTGTCAACTTCTAGCCCTTGCAGTTGTACATGCCATTGCACCGAACCAATCAATCTCCTAAGCTTGTCATACTTACGAGCCCGATAATTCCACATGTACCCTGTCTTAATTGTAAATTCCACACCTTTAGCCACCTTCCCACTCAAGACCCTATGATCACTCTCACCAATTGGTGGCAACGTGGTCATATTCGTTACAGCCAAATTCTCAGATGCAATTACCAAATCAAGCACTCTCTGACCCCTAGTATTTTCCATTACATGCTGTCGCAGATAGTTATCCCTTAATAATCGCATAAAATCCAATTCCTTCCTCCCATGTGTCCTCTCCTCTTTCCAATCAATGTTTTCATAGTTGAAATCTCCCATAATAATAACCCTCCTTCCACTCATTTCTTCTATTTGCTTATGCATACTATCTCCACCATCTATTCCATCACCTGGTCAATAGCAGCACCCAACTTATATTTTGTTCTGCTAATTTCAATCTCACACCAAATAGCCTCAAATGTGCTATTTTCTCTATCCTGCAGCTTTTTCACTTCTATTCTTCTTGGTTGCAGCTCATCAGCTATCATCAATAACACTTCTCCCCCCATTTTATTCTCCCTGTCACTCCTGAACACATCATACCCGTCACATTCAATCCCACTAGCTGTGTCCTTCTGTCAGTCATGTTTCACTAATGCCAATAACCTGTGGCCTGGAAGTGCCAACCAAGGCCAAAAATTCTTCCTTCTTGTTCCTAATACTTCTGGCATTTGTATACATAAATTGAAGAAGCCAATTTGTCCCATCCCTATTTTGATGCCTTATGATTCGTGGTCTTTCCTACTTGCTTGGGCATATTACACACATCCACATACTCAAATGTCTCCCTTCAATCTGCATATATACCCCCCCCCCCCCCACCTTAATATTATATATACAAACTATCGTTTAATTATTTTTAACCTTAAAGAATATTTCATATCAATATATTTCGATAAATAATGGAGAATAAATGCAACCCGAATTCATCCCTGTGTTTTTATCACATAGTATTCGCTCGGTTTTATTATCGTTCGACCAATAAAAACAAAACAAATATTATTATTGATGTTTATTCTAACTGCAACGTGAATAAACGAAGAACTGGTGCTTTTCTTTTATGTTTAGTTACTTTTAAAACTTTACAATAAATTCCCACAGTTTTATTTATGAAATTGGTGTTGAATTACCCGTAAAATAGATAAGTTTCTAATTAATAAAAGAAAAGCTGAAGGTGACTTTTGCGATGAAGAAAATGTATCGACTATAGAGGAAACTATGCAAGATCAACTGTTTTAACGGTCTGCATTAATACGGAAGATGTATAAAGGAAAATTTTCCACGCCTCGTTTATACAATAAAGATTATATGAAATTGTGGTTCACCTTTTCTGGTAATGAAAACCATCCTTGTCCCCAGTGTTTAGTTTGTGGGGTGATACTTGCAAATGAAAGTATGATACCAAACAAATTAAAGCGACATTTTAACTGAAAACAGAGTCATTTGTCAGAAAAGTCAGTGGAATACTTTAGTGAACTTTCAAAATCTGTAATGAAGCAGTCTACATCGTTCAGCAAGAGAATCAGAAAATCAGCAAGACACCAGAGAAAGCTCAAAAGGCAAGTTACTTGGTTGCTCAAATAAAAACAAGAGTACAGTCTAAATATATCATGCAACCTTTAAAGGAGTAATATGATATTTGATTTTATCAAATATCAAAAGGAGTTGCTTGTTATAGTAATGATGGGATCAGATTTAAAAGGAGTAAGTGATTAATCACTTACTATAAATTGTGAATTTTTATTAATCCGGTGTCGGATGAACAGGAAGAAATTTTTAAATAAACCTTCTAAAAGTTATACAAAATATAATTGTAAAAGCATATACTTAAACTACATCTGATCTGTCCACATGACCTACGAAAGGCACATTTGACTGAATTACTGCGCCGCGCAATTATGTTTCTCTAAAAAGTGTGTCAGCATCATGAAAAGTTTGGAAAGCACTGCTGGTGGATATAATATTGATGTGATTTTATCTTACTTTGTGACATCATAGGGCAAAGCTTATGATGAGTCAAATGGTTTTCTATATTATGTATCCTTATTCTAGCTTCTATTATTCTTTCATTCCATAATTTATAATGTTTTAACTGTTTTGAAAGGGAGTTATGAATCCAAATCATGACTCCTGCTTGTGTTCTTTGTTCTCTGTCGACTCCACTGTATATCACATTAAATTTTTCAGTTCTCATAGTTCCTTTTAATTTCTTTTTTGTTTCAGTGATTATGCTATTTTAAAATTTCTTTCATTTAGTAACTGGTCTAATTCTATTTCTTTATATGCTATTCCTCTTACATTCCAGTTTGCTATGTGTATTATATTTTGTCGTTTCCATTTTCGTTTTCCCTTTTCCATTCCAGGGTCGTTTCCCATAGATTCAATCCGATTATCTTTTTCTGTCAGCTTACAATTAGGATTATGTTCTCCATGTCAGGGGACTAGCCTGACGATGGAATAGTTCAGTGCTAGGGCTGCTACCTTAAGGCTTCTGAACTCGCCTTCTTCCGAATTTAAACCCATAGGAGGAATAGGGTATATTGAAGGGGAAAGAGTAGATTATAGAAGAAATATAGTAAGGTTTATAGAGAGGGCATAGTTGTAAGGCCAGAAATGAAAAGACCCCATGGCCCTCGAGTATTTTAATAGCATAAGGGTCGTAAAGTAAGATGAGTTGGCTGATAAGGCCTTATAGGAAAGATTAAAGTAAGTGGATCTTCCTCAAAGTAGAAGAAGGAGAGGATAGATCCAGCTAGGGATTCATGAGAGTCCCGCTTCCCTTATAATCAAGATGATTTCCCCTTATGGCCCTGTTGGTCGACGAGTCCTTATTCAGTATATTCGGACCACCCCACCATATATATATATATATATATATATATATATATATATATATATATATATATATATATATATATATATATATATATATATATATATATATATATATATACCTACACGCACGGGCATGTACACACACACACACACACACACACACACACACACATGGTGGGCTCCCCTATCCGCCACCCAGGGGACGCACTCTCTAGGGGTTACAGGGTCCCCTGAGAGAGCTATTTTAAATCTAAATGAGATATCCAAAGATTATGGTATGATAATATCAACAGAAAAATAAAAAACTATGGCCTTTAAAGGACAAGATCCGGCAAGAACAAAAATAGTAATAGATAACAAGATCTTAGAACAGGTGAATTCATTTAACTACCTGGGATGTATGATCACATATTAAAAATGAAAAAGATATAAACGTAAAAATTGCAAATATTTAAAAATAACAGGTGTAATTAACTCTATATTTAAACCAAATCTAGTTCAAAAACAAACAAAGCTAAAAGTATACAATACATTAGCCTTACCGGTCTTAATGTATGGAAGCGAAATCTGGACAATAAAACAAAAAGACAAACAAAGATTAACAACAGCAGAAATGAAGTTTATGAGAAAACTGCAAAGTATACCCTATTTGATCACAAAAGAAACGAAGATATTATGAAAGAATTAAACCAAGAACCAGTAATAGAAAAAATAAAAAAATATAAACATAAATGGATGGAACACGTTCAAAGAATGAAAACAGAAAGATTACCAAAACAAGCCTTAAAGTACAAGCCATTTGGAAAAGAAAACCAGGACGTCCTCTTAAACGATTCAACGATGACTTCTAATGCCGGAACAGGCCATGCTAGGCCTAAATCCTTGATACGTATGATGATGATTTATCCTTATTATGTTAAGTATTTTTATCCAATACAAATAAAGCCTCAGGGGCTCATTTCTGTGAGTACGGGCGTGGCAAACCCGAGGTATCTGATGCTGGACCATGCCTTACTTCATGTAATATACATCTGTTATATTATCTGTAGACTGGTCCCTCCTCTTCCTCCCTTGCTTCTTTCTTTCTTCTCTTCTTGCTCCTTCCCCCGAATGCCATTAGAGTATTCGAGGGGAATCTTTCCTATTTTGCTGTGTCATTTCGTCTTGTGCTAACAGGACATTATCAAACACTGTAACATGATCAGGCCATCAAAAAATGTTCATACCACATCGTTCGTCGCGCGGGTTACCAAGGGTTTTAGGCAGCGGGACCGGTTTGAAAAATATGTTACAGGCTCCCTTAGAGCACTCCTCAGCATTCTGCTAGAGGAAACTCCATCAATAAACCCACTACCCGTTCGAGGAGGTGTTTAGGGGCAGCGCAAAGAAATGGTTCTACAAATGGACGTAAATGGCAACGACAACAGAGTATGGTTTTAGGCAACTGGAACTTCTCTCTGACAGGGAAGGAGTTGGAACTGGTCGAGGAAGCCAAGCGCTACCGGCTAGACTTAGTCGGGCTTTCTTCGACCAAGAGGAGAGGCTTTGGAACTGTCGACCTGGATAAGGGGTGGAAGCTCTACTACTCTGGTGTGATCCCGACAATGTCTGCTCAGGCAGGTGTGGGGATACTCACAAGTCCCCAGCTGTCAGACTGTGTTGCTGAGTGGATCCCTCTAATGGGATCCACTTAGCATCACAGTGGATCCCATTAGAGATACGGGTATGTGTGTTAAGGCTTCAGATGAAAAACCATGATTTGGCTGTGGTGTAAACCTATGCACCTAATCTTGAGTCAGAATACTCGGCCTTCCTAGAGGAAGTGGATGCTGCTTTTAACAGGGTGGCAGACATGGAGCGGTGTGGTTGGGAGGAACGGCGTCCCTGACCTTAACGTAAATGGGCTGAAATTATTGGACTTCTGCTCTACTAACAGCTTGTCCATAATGAATACCTTCTTCCAGCACTGAGAAGTACATACGTATACCTGGTACAGGGATACACTAGAACAACGGTCTCTGATTGACTCCTTTATAGTCTCAGCAGCCCTATTTTCTCCAGTGTTGGACGTTCGTATGAGAAGAGGGGAAGAACTCTCAACTGACCACTACCTTGTTGTGTGCACTCTACGGCTTCAGAAACCAGATGCTACCATCACTTCCGGTGGGCCTAAGCAACTATACCGCGTGAAATGGGAGGCATTGGAAAATGAGGCTGTGAGGAAGAATTTTGCAGATGCCATTTCCTCCAGGTTCAAAGAGATTTCCAAGCATACTGCGGATGTTGAGAAGGAGTGGAAGCTGTTCAGAACAGCTGTTATTGCCTCTTCACGCTGATGCTGTGGCAGAAAGCGGCTCGGCCTGGCAACGGGCAGTGAGAAAAGGACACCTTGGTGTGGAACCAAGAAGTCCAGAAAACTGTCTTGGAAAAAAAGTAGTCCTACCTAACATGGCTTAGGGTCAGGTCAGCTAAGATGCATTTGCGGTATGCGGAGGCACGAAAAGCTGCTGCTGAGGTAGTAAAAATAGCAAAGCAGAAGGCTTGGGAATCCTTTGGAGAAAGTTTAGACTCATCCTATGCAAATGCAAACAAAGTATTCTGGCAGACCATCCACAGCCTTCGAGGGAGGAAATCGTGCATAGCAAGGGCAATTAAGGCCTATGGTGCACTTTTAACAACCGAGAAGGATATCATCCACAGATGGAGGAAATACTTCGAGAGCCTTCTTAACCCTGGTGGCCAGCAGTTGTGGACATCCAAGAGGTGCAGATCGGGGGAATGACTAGTCTCACAGCAGAAGAGGTCCATTTAGCAATAAAATCGCTAAAATCGGGCAAGGCTGCTGGCGGTGATCAAATTCGGCCAGAAATGCTAAAAGCCTTAAATCGAGATGGTGTTCTCTGGCTGACTCGAGTGTGTCAGGCTGCTTGGATATCTGGGCGAGCACCAAAGCAATGGCAGACAGGCATAATAATACCGGTCTTCAAGAAGGGAGACCAGAAGGATTTCAGTAACTATCGTGGCATCTCTCTCTCCTCAGCCTGCCTGGGAAAATGTATGCTAAGTGCTTGGAAAGATGGTGCAGGAGCATAGTTGAGTCAAAGTTTCAGGAAGAAATGTGACTTTCGTCCTGGTAGAAGCACAACTGACCAAATCTTCACTTTAAGGCAAGTCTTTGAGAAATCTTGCGAATATTCCAAGAATGTCTACACATGTTTTGTGGACTTGGAGAAGGCTTATGACCGAGTTCCTCTGGATAAGCTTTGGCAAGTAGTACAGGAGTATAGAGTGGGTGGCCAACTATTAGCTACCATCAAGTATGAATGTCCAGAGTTTTGTGTCAGGGTAAACAACACAAAGTCTGAACTTTTCACAGCCTCCGTTGGCCTCCGCCAAGGGTGTGTTCTGTCACCCTTCCTTTTCATAATATTTATGGAGTGGATTGATAGTCACAGCCGAAGCAATGAGTGTGTCAGAATTGGAAGATATAGCATTGGCCGTTTGCCCTTTGCAGATGACCTAGTTCTGCTTATTTCTTCCACACATGACCTCCAGCGGACCCTGAGTAGGTTTGTTGCTGTTTGTGCAGATGCCAGAATGAAGATCAGTGTGGCCAAAACTGAAATATTTGTGGTCTCAAGACAACCATCACATTGCACTCTACATGTAAGTGGAGTCCTATTTAGGCAGGCAGAGAAGTATAAATACCTTGGGTCCATATTCACGAATGATGGAAAATGGGATGTAGAGCTCGATACTCGAATTGGCTTTGCAATCTCAATATTGCGGGAGCTTGGCCGTTCTGTAGTAATGAAGCGGGAGTTAAGCCAGAAGGGAAAGCTGGCTGTCTTCAATACAGTCTATGTCCCCATCCTCACCTATGGTGATGAGAGTTGGGTAATGACCGAAAGAATGCGGACGCGAATCCAAGCGTCTGAAATGAGGTTTCTTCGAATGGTTGCGGGGCTGAGAAGACTCCACAGAATCAGAAGCTCTGTAATTTGGGAAACCCTCAATACTCAACCGCTGCTTCTCCGTGTTGAGAGATCACAGTTACGTTGGTACGGGCACCTGGTCAGAATGCCACAAGAGAGGCTCCCTCAGCAGGCCCTCTTTGCCAGAGGGTGGGAGGCCACGTGGAAGGCCAAGGACTCGCTGGATAGATTATATCCCAAACCTTGGGTGGACAAGTTTGGAAATCCCACCAGAACACTTGAGCTTGGTGGCAGAGGATTGTGTCCATTGTAAGTTCCTCTTGCAGCTGTTGCCCCACAACCCAATTAAGAAAGGTAGGCCTTGAAGATGTAGGTATGTATATATGTATGTACGTACAAATAAAGTAATCATTTATTATTGTTATTATTGTTTCAACTGAACAGTAGGTCTGATACTGTACTTTTCATGTTAATTCTTCTCCACTAAACATTCTGGCTATTTAATTTAATATTCGATTCCTTGTGCATGCAGACTACTTCTGTAGATGATCAAGAAAAGTTGATACAGTTTCTTGAAATATTTGAAGAATGGCATGAACAAATAAGAATAATAATTCACTGCCTGGATATTCGAAAAAGTCTCTGATTAGTTTGTGGCAAGAAATTTCACAAGATTTGTCTACAAACACGCAAATTTCGTTTGGGTTTTCTATTTTAATCTGTTGGATACATCTAATATTGTAACAAAATTGTAACTATTTAATTCATTTGTACTTTATCCATTAAAACCCACAATTATGTTATTTGCTATAAGTTTTAAAAGAGGTAAACCGTGAGTAGACATATCGGTACACAATAAATAACGGAAAAAACTCACGTAGAAAGATTATTTATTAGTATAATTTTCGCCTGTGTGTCACAGGCATCTTCAGTACATTAAGCTCAAAATTAAGCACTAACTGACAATTCCAAAAAGCATTATCTTACACCAGCTACTTAGGTGGCGCTTTTTGGAATTGTCAGTTAGTGTTTAATTTTGAGATTAATGTACTGAAGATGCCTGTGACACACACAGGCGAAAATTATACTAATAAATAATCTTTCTACGTGAGTTTTTTCCGTTATTTATTGTGTACCGATGTTATTTGCTAGCTCTGTATTTTTTGTTCTGCCTGTAGAATAGGAGGGTCGTAAAGTTTTGAAATAAGTGTCGACTGTCAGCCACATGTTTTTAAACTTTTATCATGTACAGCTGTGTGAAATTACAAGAAAATGCACCTTCTCTTTATTTTTGAAAACACCATCGAGAGTTATTAATATTCTTTGCTGAAACAGCGTTTTTGATGTAAGAGCTAGTGACTAGTTCTGTCACTCATATGTCCAAAATTGTTGGGAGGGAAAAATATAGCATTAGGTGGTGGTGGTGGTGGGTGATGGAGGTAGTCGAGAGGGTGATGGCAATCTTCCTTCAATGACCCCTCTCACCCCTCTCTCTCCAGAATATGTCTGCTCAGTCAAGGGTAGATGAGTGACTTCTACGTTTGCAGATATCTGTTAGTGATATCACCCAAACTGATAACCTCAGTTTGGGTTTCCACAGTTTTGCAAGCAAAAACAGTTTCTGTATGACAATGAAAGAGACATAAATAGTAGATTTTGAAGCTTACATTGAATTTTTAAAGCAAAATAGGGAAACACAACCAAGCAGATTGAAAAAAAAATTTAGAAGCATATCAAAAGCCAGCAACCTGAATTTTCGGGTTGTGGTAATCCAAATGATGAAAACTATGGGTGCGAATGTCAAAACTTTGAAAAACTGATGAATTTTCTGTTTGCCGTAATCACAAATATTTATTCGAAGGTAAACATTTATTTTTCTTTACAATTTCTTTTATGGTCGGTATACTGTTTTCAAGAAATATGATAACCTTAATTTCAGACACTTGATAAGTTTAATGTCTTAATTTCTGTTTAGTTATGAATGTGAAAAAAAATTACGAGTGCAAAAAGCAGTTTCTGTATGTAACAAAGGAGTTATAAAATGTAGATTTTGAAAAGCATACAGTATTTTGAATTTTTATGAGAAATCTGTCTCTTATTAAGAAATGTGGGAAAGTAGGTTCAGAGCTACAGAGCAATTTCCATAAATACAATGAAGTCGGGATTTTGAGCTTCAGGGGCCAGATGTTCATGCATCCTCAGAATTTGTTAATTCCATATGTCTCTACTTCCGAAAAATCAGTTAGTGAAATAGACATTCTCTTTGCTGAAGTTTTAGTTATAAAAATACTAATGCAAGATTTAAAGTAAAATAGAGAAAAAAAAGGCAAAAATATAAAAGCATATCAAAAGCCGGCATCATAAATTTTAACTTTCAGGTTGCAGTATTCCAGATGATGAAAACAACGTGGATGTGAGTGTCAAAACTTTGAAAAGTTGATGAATTTCTTGCTTGCCCTGATATAGATATTTATTTGAAGGTAAACATTTTATTTTTCTTTACAATTTTTTTTATGGTCGACATTGATGTCACATGTTGTTTTCAAGAAATATGGTAACCCTACTCTCAGACACTTGTTAAGTTTAAAGTCTTAATTTCTGTTGAGTTATGAATGCGAAAAAAACATGACTTGAAATTACCAAGTCTTATTACATCCTCTTCGTCCTATCCTCTTCTGTTAATCTTCACACTACAGTGTGAAGATTAACAGAAGAGGATAGCGGTGACTTTGCTTTACTTCAAATCTTCGTTTTTACTCATTTCCGTTCTGTCAACACTTGCTAATGCAAAAGAAAATACGAGAGTCTAAAGCATAATCTTTGGAAGTTGTAACAGAGGAATGAAGCTGAAAATTATAGTACCAGACCTAATATTCAGTTGAAATAAGAATAAATAATTATTTATTTGTGTTGGAAAAAAATACGTAACTTAATAAATGAGTTAAAAATATCACTACTGCGAAATTAATGGCAGGAACAGGAAACAAAAACCTATAATGGCACACGTGAAGAAAAAAAAAAATCATCAAACTTCTCAGAATTCCATACTCTAACCATTACCCAGAATTCTACGCACAGGAAGTCACACATACCCATGACAATAATGTCACCTTTCTACTTCAGCTTAATGACATCACATTGGACAGAAACCTATAAGGAATAATAATCGAGTGCATTTTCAGTTTATTTACTGCAGTTCGTTCTCTCTGGACGCCGATCGTCTTTGTGTGTGTGTGTGTGTGTGTGTGTGTGTGTGTGTGTGTGTGTGTGTGTGTGTGTGTGTGTGAGTGTTGTGCTGTACTGTAGTGTTCTGCGTATCCCGTAAAGTGAAAAAAATAGCGGACCCAAAACCCTTCGGAATTTTTTTTCTACAGGAAAATAGCAAAAGAGACAAATCTTGTGAAATATTTCCAGGTAATTACATGTTTTAATTTTTGATTGTGAATATACTTGTAAATAATATTTAAGTCAAATAAATGTGTATTTGTAGACTTAAATGAACAACTAAGGTGTCGTTGATGTGTTCTTCATATTTAAGAATAT
Source organism: Typopeltis vanoorti (assembly GCF_054136105.1). Classification (NCBI taxonomy): domain Eukaryota; kingdom Metazoa; phylum Arthropoda; class Arachnida; order Uropygi; family Thelyphonidae; genus Typopeltis; species Typopeltis vanoorti. The sequence continues at coordinate 103,223,353 of NC_143569.1, forward strand.
ATATTTTGCTTAGAATTTGTAATAAAGGTAACATTTAATTAGTTTTAGAAAATATGAACATGAAAGAAAAAAATGTGTGTGTGGGTGTTTGAGAGGGGGTGCAGGGTACACCACTGATAGCCTGTAATTAATTATTTTATAAAATGTCTAACTACAACCTATTGATGTGAAATACGTGAAATAAAAAAAAAGCAGTAGAACTGAAATTCCATAATTAATTATTTTAGAAAATGTGAACATGAAAGAAAAAAATGTGTTTGTGTTTGAGGGGATGAACTCTACTCATATCCAATAATTAATTATTTTAGAAAATGTAAACATAAAAGAACAAAAATGTGTTTGTATGTTTGATTGGAGTGAGGAGGATACCAGTAATATCCAGTAACTAATTATTTTCGAAAACGTCTGCAGGTGTGTTGACAAATATTTTCCCATAGTTCCACAATTGAGCCAAAGACCCCAACTAAATATTTTCCCAGAATTCCAATCTCTAATCATAATGCCACACTCGAACAAAAAGCCCATCTCATGCCAATGACAAACACAACCACATCACAGAGTTCCATGCTATGACCATTACCCACAAGTCCACACTTGAACCAAACACACAACGTGACATCACTTCTCTAATTGTTATCTTATCTACATCTCAATCTTGTCAGAATTCCACACTCTAACCATCACCCAGAATTCCATATTCAAACAATTACCCAGAATTCCATACGCGAACCAAAGCATACAACCTGATGTCACAGACAGATGTGTCCCCCAGGGAAATAATTCCAAGGATTCCATACTCGATCTTATCTTTAACCATCACACACGATTCCATATACATACAATTACCCAGAATTCCGTATGCGTACAATTACCCAGAATTCTCTATGCGATCGACACACATAACGTGATGTCACAGACAGATGTTTCCCCCTGCGAAATTCCAAACATTCAATAGTCATGATGTCACTGATCTTATCAAACATTGATATCACGAAGCCCTATCTTATCAGAGTGACACTCCTACTACTGCCGATGTAATTGTCTTTATTCTAATCCTTATCAGTCATTCATAGTTGTTGGTTAAGCGATCATTGGCATATAAGGGTGGACCAACATCCTGCTAATTTCTCAATCCTGGTGCAATATCTCAGTGGACTCCCTTTGAAGAAAAAGGTATTAAGTTATTTTTAGAAATTTATTTTATTTATTTATTTATTCTGATTGGATTTAGAAATTTATTTATTATGACAAGTTGGATTTCTATGTGAACAACATGTAGATTCGGAACAGAATAAGAAGTCAGAAATGTTAACTAAGTTAGAAATTAGAATACGGATGGAACCAGAATCAGATATGGTTGCATCTGATTTATTTTGCAATGACAATTGAAATAAAGAAAATAAAATAAAATTATAATATCACATTCACATTGGTATAGCCATTAAGTAGTTATCTAAAATGTAAACTTAATTTTAATTCCGAAGTGATTCTTGACTAACTTACACTTGCTTTTAAGGATGTTGTCCATAACATCGTTGACGTCTAGGGAATTATCTAATGACACTTCCTAAGGTTGTGTGCGTCAATTTAGAACTCTCAGCCCCTTCTCCCAGATGATATGCCATTTCTGTTATGGTAACACCAATGATGTTCTGTTTTCATTTTGTTCTTGCTTTACCAGTAATTCCCACAATTCATTTTCTGAAAGTTTCGCCAATTTTCCATTAACTTAGACAAGTGAACAGCACAGCAATGAGCAGTACCGTCGACAGGGTGTAGCATAGAGGCAGCCTGCTACACGGCGCGGCTTAATAAGGGCGCTCGTTCAGCCATATTGCGATAGGCGCCTTCGCTGCGCTAACAATTCCTGTTAGCGTAGCAAGAGCGGAAAGAAGTTCTTCCAAGCTTAAAATGATTAAAAATTATTTGCGAACAGCAATGACCCAAGAATGATTGGTTGGTCTAGCAACTATATTGACAGAGGCGGACATACCTTATAATTTACATTTAGAAGAGCTTATAAACAGTTTCATTGTGTGAAATCCCCGTAGAGCAAACATTTAATTAATATTATAATGCAATCGTTTTGCATTAATGTTTCTCTTGTAATAAAAACAAAGCAATCGGAAAAGCAATTTTTGTCTTATAATCCATCACGGGTGATATTTAATTGTTTGCCTTAGGGCGCGATTTAATCTGGCGACAGCCCTGGCTATGAGTGTAACATCTTTTCATCTCCTGCATTACAATTGCACTAAAGTTGAAGGTAGAAAATCATTAGCAATCTTAAAGGCTCTTGTTCCACTCTCTTTCAATAGCTTAGTTTCTTGTGCTTTCATATGGTGGATAGTTGTTGATATATTTCTTCTGGAGGGAAGCCTTACTGAAAACGTTGTCAGATCATTGCTGCTAATTGCTCATTCCTTTATAAGTCAGATATACAATTCTAAACTTTTCCCCTATATTTTGTGTTGCTTACTGAGCCATCTTTGCCTCTTCTGTTCTGTTTTCCATATAGGAGTCTTCCATGTAGACCTTCACAGTATCACGAAGGCTTTCAAAACCTATTCTTCCAAAGGGTGTTAAGCGTTCTCCCCGTCATGTCCTATGTCTATGTATTGCACATGTTCTTTAGCTGATGAATGAAAAAAAACCTGAGAGTTCAAAGAGAAAAATTTCAGCAATCATCGTATGAGACTAGCTAACTCATCTTCACAAGAAAAGCACCGAGAAAACATTTTCGCCTTCTAGGCGAAAATCGAATTCAGGGTTATTTTAAAATTCAGGGTTAATTAAACGGCAGATGCCTTTCTCAGCCAATTATGTTTTTATTTTATTTCACACGATTCGAAATTTCTTTCCTGAATGTTGTCTTATTAAATATGATATTCCATATAATAATATAGAAGAGTGACCCTTTAATGCAGCAATCCGGCAAGTTATGTATTAATTTGAAAGAAATTATTTATCCATCATTGTCAAAACACTTAAAAAGGCAAAGTCGGAGTCAATGTCTTTTTAGTAGAGCAAATTAAGGAAACTCCAATGCCGAAGGGGTTTTCTTTTAAGCCCTCTGGTAAATTTTTGAATTTTTAAGGTTTACTTCTGTGTTGCTATAATGTTCATGGATGAATATATGAAGACCTTTATACGAAGAATTTTCGTATTTACTTTAATAATGTATGGAATGCAGTCAGTTGCCATAAATCCGAATATTTCTTCTTCATACCTCTAGAGCGAAGGAGGGATATCAAAAATTTCATTCCTCCATCAGGTTTTTCTGGTTGAACATTTCACGTCTGTCCTGGACCTTATGAATATGAATGTTTCATTCCATATCTGAGTTCAGAATGCTTGTACTTTGATGTCCTTGTTTACACTACGTTGCATTTCTCTCCAGTGAACTACCAGCTACTGAGCTTTCGTCAGCATGTAATCTTTCTCCAAGTTTTTATCCTCTGCAACCGTGTTTTGGAAGCATTCAGGTCTAAACAATTATTTAGGCCTGAATAAAAGGCTAAAGTGTGTTGTCCAATATCACATTCATTATTAACTGTTATAGTTTTTCTAATTTATCATATATGCGATTGTTTTGTGGTGGTCACATGAAGTAATAAAATGTTTCATTAGCGATTGTGTATGCAGAATTCCGATTATTTCTCATGTATGCAAATCACTGAGGTCATCTAAAAGCGTAATCGATCACGAGTAGTTCAGTTTCTTTATTATGGTTTGTAAATTCATTTTATGCTTTTCTTCGTTTCCATTAACTCGGTGCTAAGGCGTGGTAAAATGAAATGAACGAAGATACAAATGTGGAGCACACATCATTCGCGCATTAATATGACCGTTCATTCTGCCTTCCTCTCCATCACACACCTTAGTTGCATCCGTTGTTCATGATCGAAATGTTTCGCGAATGCCGATTTCAAGGGAGGTGGTTTTTCTTGATAAAGGGCGAAAAATACAACAATGTCGAATTTTATTCAGTGTTAGATACATATTTATATTCACTGTAAAGTGAGATGTCTTGAACACTCTCTGCAAGTTAGAGCACAAATCGGGAAGGAGTAGAATGTTTCACATTCCTTTGGAGGGTGTACGTCCATTTAGCATACTCCGTTCCTCTTTCTCCAACACCATTTCAGTGAAAATGTGAAACAATATCTATGGGAGCATATTTATGCGAGTTCCTTAAACATTACCATGTATTATTTCTGGAGAACCCAAAAATCTCATTTTGGGGAATCCCTAAATTCACTCAAGCAATCGCGCCACGGATTTTTCTATTAAACTGGTAAGGGTTCCCAGCAAGTTTTAAATGCCAGCACACATTTAAAACTTGCATCACTTGTATTACATAAAAATATTTATGAAATGGACTTTTTTATAGGACAGTTTTATTCCTTTAGTGTTTGTAATATTAATTATCGTACGTTGTCTTGATGGATTAAAGTGCTTTACGGATTTATTAATTATTATGATTCCGGTAATTTTTTATGAAACATTGAACACGGAAAAAATATGTAAGGTTCTGCAGGGTTCTCGAAAAGTTTCAAATATACTAATATATCGAATATATTTATGGAGTGACTTTTTCTGTGTTGGTATCAAAATACAAAATTGTAGTTTTATCAGTTTTATCAAATTATAATTAATTTCTATTTCGTTTTTCAAGAACGAAATCTTCACACTCTAAATCAAATGAGATTGGAATGCATGAAGAATTGCAAGCCTGCTTGTCAGTAAGTCTCTTTTATAAAATAGTCGTAGTTTTAAAAATAATTGTTAATTAAGGGTAAAATCAACATGTCAGAATCCGATTTGCGATCAAAGATCTGGGAGTTTTTAAATGTAATTAAAAATGGAGAAAAATAAGTACAGGAATGGAGACTGGTGGATATTCGATGTCGATGTGAAAAACTATCCTAACACATCCTTCAAATAAAATGACCAGAATAAAACTAATCAGTTTTCTTTTTTCTTTCTATAAAATCCAGTAGATGACAGTAGAAAATCCTACAGTGCGTGCAGGTGAGGATTGAGAAAATAATAAGGAAAAATATATTTCTGGATATTTTTCTTCAAGAGTTGCAAGTTATAGTTGCACTGAAATGCCTGATGAAGAAGGTTGTTCCTGAGGATAGAGGAAGCTGAGGAGGAGATTGTTCATGTTTGCAGTTGTACTGAAAAGGGAAGTTGCGCAGCTGCTGCTCTTATTTTTAAAAGCCGCTTAAAAAGGACAGGAATGGCGGCTGCCAGTTCCGTGACAGTGGAAATACGTGTACAGTACACACAGAGCTGACACGGTGAGGCTGTAATACGGAGTCAAGTGAGAGCGCGATCGTCTATGAGCCGAATTCCTTTCCTGTAAAGCTGAAGAATTCTTCGGTAGGCTTGAGGTCTACCGCCGTAAACATGCGAACAGTTTTCTAACGATGTGAAGTTTGATGTCGGATAGATGGATAGATGGGTGAAAAATAGAACCTGGGGTAAAAAAATGCCTCGCAATTGAGAGGAGAAAGGAGATATTCATGTATTATGTTTATCTATGTTCATGCGATTTAAGGATAGAGAAAGAGAGAGAGAGAGAGAGAGAGAGAATGAGCCAGATCTCATGCTCATTCTCTCTGATGTAAGATGAAGTCCGCTTTGCTAGAGAAAAGGCAAGACTGCTTGTTGTTGGAAATGGCGAGGACCAGATCATCCTTGCGCCATTGAAGGATGGAATGGAAATCAATGATTAAATATGTTTAAAGCTTGGGATACCTGAGCAGAGTGAATGAGCACAGTGTACGATCATCGGTAATGCTGTGGATATGATTAGTTGTAAAGATTTTGAATTAGTCGTTTATGTATAATAGAAAGAGGACAAACCAAAGAATCGAGCCTTGAGACATTCCTGCGTTGGCGGTGAAACTATATTATCACGCAGGTACCGACCAGGAAGAAAACCGACAATTCAATTACAGCAGGTAGCGGGTAGACTGAACGAAAGAAATTTGTTCAGCAGGCCTCGATGCCAAATAGAATCAAAATCCAGGGAAATATCCAGAGCGACAGCAGAAGACCACGAGGTAAGCAGTGGAAAATATAGCAAGAATCCATACTGGTGGTAGCTGATTTACTGGGGAACCTCCAGGTTGTGGAGAAGTTGACTGTTGGTTTTTTTTCTGTTATTTATTTATAAGCTTCCTATAATAGTACAAAATGTTGGACAATCCTATTTGTAACCTAAGAGCAACAGCTCATCCAGGTTACGATATGAAAAAAGTTACAAAAATGTATGTAATGCATTATCATTATATACACATATATACATTTATATAATATGCATATTACATATTACTATTATGATGTATTTACATAATAAAATCGCTGATAAAATAAAATTTCATCATACAGAGAAATTGCATAACAATTAATTAGGAACAAAATAAAAGAAAGCATTTAAATTTTACGTTTTACACATAAGACTGGATCTTTGAATACAAATATGCTAAAAACCAATAATTTATACAATTATTTTGAACACAGCTTCCTCATTTCTATGGGAATATAAATACTCTTTGATTACAGTTTTGTATTTGTTTGGGTTAGTTTCATTTCTTATTGTTAAAGGTAGTGTGTTGAATACTTTTGGCGCTAAATAAGTATAATGTTTGTGTATTGTTTCTTTATTTGCTTTAGGAACTAAATATTTTAGGCCCTTATGTGTACTAAGGAAAGCATCTTGTTTGATATTACGCATTCGTTGTCGTTTTTTATGAAATATAGTACCCTATAGACGTATAAATATCTAAGGGGTAGTATGTTTAGTATGGTGCATTTATTGCACGTTGCAGTATCCTTATACAGTATTTGTTTCTAGTTAATATTTTAATTACTTTATGCTGAGTCGAGACTAAAGTTTCAGAGTAGTGATAGATTCCTCCCCAACTTAATATACAATATTGTAAAGTGCTTTGAATCCAGGCAGAATATAATATTTTTAGCATATATAAATTTAAGAATCTTTTTAGGTAGTAAAGTCTGTTTAACATAATCCTTACTCTATTTACGACATCGGTAACACGCGGTTTCCAGCTTAAATTACTATCAATTTTTAATCCCAAGTAAGCTATTACACTGACTTTTTCTATTTTCTCGCAGTTGCAATTTGAATTTGTCCGGAAATTCCAATCATGCAAAATTAATTGTGCAGAGAAGATCATTTCCAGTTGTATTTCGCAAGTTAAAATTTACATATTTAGTTTTTGAGACATTATTTTGGAAGGAATTGAGGGGATAGCGACTGGTCGGTAGTTGTGTGGTAGATTTTATCTTCCTTTGGTAGAGGAATGGACGGCTGTTTCAATCCGTAGGTAAGTGCTAGCTTAATGAAGAAGATTGTAGAGACGATAAAGGACAGACGTTTGACCTTCAGAGGATATTTTAGTGTCCAAGTTGTTTCCTATCTTCCGATGTTTTTTTGCCGACAAACCGCAGGAAGCATATTGGTGCTCGGCTGCTGGTTTGGTAATATGCAATTTATCTTGTTCGTATGTGCAGGATTTGGAAGAAAATATTGTAGCCAAGCTAGCCGTGTCTTTAGGTGCTGTAGCAGCGGCACTATCTAAATAAGCGATGAAAGCAGCTGAATAAACGTTGCATCCGATAGCCTTTGAAAAGGACCAGAAGGCGCGGTTTCCATTTGCACAGGATCACGTTTTTTGCTGTTAGCTTTTATGAAATCAGACTTAGATGTGCTGATGGCTGTTTTGTATTTGTTGTGTGGTACTGCATAGGCTGAGTATGATGTTGGAGGGTTCTTGTCGCAAGCTACATGAGGTAAGTCGAATTTTCTTTTTTTTTTTTTTTTTTATTTGCTTTGGTTTATCTTCTGCTGAAACATGGCTTGCAGATTGAGATTAGAATTTGATTAGAGTGGATCAAGAAGCCTTTATGCCAATGATAATAATTTCAGCGACCGGCTTAAAGCAGATGTTTGGGTCAAACATTCACGGAAATACATTCATTTTAATAGCGAGGTCACAGGACTTCTCACATTATCTTGCTCAAATGAAAGAAATAATGGAGTGACAAAATCTCGTTTGAACAGTCAAGTGAAAGCGCATGAGTGTCCGGATAGCTTGTAGGAAGAACTAGAAATCAAACAATTAAAATCCATTTAACCTTGAACGCCGTACACTCTTGAGACTAACCGATGACTTTTAGTTTTTCAATGATTTCTCGTTAAACTGTAGCAAGAATAAATTTATGCAAACCACTTCTTAAACATTTTAATCATCCATTGTGCAATTCATGATGAAAGAAAATGTAAATCACTTAGCTTCCTTTATTTTGTCTTTGTTGCGTTTTTAATAAATACTATGATTAATTCTGTTACAGTGAGTTGTCTTACGGCATCAAAATGAAGAAACCGAAATCGTATCTTCTTAGTGCTGAGGTGAGCATGTTTCCAATGAACGTAAAGAATTGTTTAAATATAGATTTAATACAAATAAATATAAATTATAAGTGCTCTCAGTCTCAGTCCACCCCGTCTAGATCAGAATCTTTCAGTTTTAATTTATTTTTATAATTAAATTCATGTCATTTTATTTGACCTTTTATCAAAACATTTCCGTGATATCTTATCAATGTGAATTTAAGAGATATCAAGACTCTTGATGTCATGAGAAACGTACCAGTTCGTGACATCAACTTTCTCTTGATTCTGTTAACGACTGTCATTAATCCAGTATACGCAGCATAAATACAGTGTAGTAAAGCTTTTCACTTAGATCGTTGTTAAACTGATATCAGGCAAGTGTGTGACGTCGCAACATGATTTTCTTTGTCAGATTAAAAACGATTTCATCAAGTTCACTTTATGTATTTAAAAATCACTCCGTGTTTCTATGTTTTCAAATTGATGTTCAGTTTCATTCCTGATGAAACACTTCGTTGTCCTTAGGAAAGTAAATGAAGGAATAAATAATTTTATTTTCAACTTATGTGGTTTTGTCCACGCGGTTAGCTTAGTGGCTCTGCGCTTCGCAACCATATGCCTGGGGAAGGAGTGTCTTAGGTTCGATTCTCGTCGGAGATGTGAGAAACTGAAGGATCTGCCATCGCAAAGTTAGCTGGTCTTGGGCGTGGACAGTAGGGTTTTTCCCCAGTTTATTTTTAGGGTTTACATCCCACAAGCAGGCAAATCAGACCCGTGAACATACAGAATACTGCCACAGGACATAAGAAGGCAACGGGAAACCAAATTGCTCATACTCACTTCCCTAGTATGGTAGCATAGCTGCCCCCACTATTCGTAAGGATGAAAGGAAATCATTCCATTCCGATGTAGTTATAATGTGGACGACAAAAATATGATCTCTCCGATTCTATAAAAATCATCACGTCGGTGTCAATAGGACCTTTTACGTCTCTCAGCACTGGAAATTTCTGAACTATGGCTGATCTTTCGTTTGGGGTTCTCTTTGCAAATGATAAGGCGGGAAGTAAAGTAAGAATCCTTCAATGTGGTAAATCCACCGAATGTCATGAAAAGATTTCAGAATCATTTCTGTCGATACTTCTTTTAAGGTTATACTGTGGTCAGCGGGTTTTAGGAAGCGTAAGGGCACTAGAAATAAGATCGTTTGCCTTAGATAGATCATAGAAAAATATAAAGAATTCAGACTCCCTCTGGGGAAGTTTTTCTCACACTGTCCTAAAGCTTTCGACTGTGTTTAGCATCTGAAACCTTGGGAAGTAACGAAAAGAATGGGTTTTTCCTGAAGACACTATCAGATTGATAGAAAACTTGTACAGGGAGCAAGAAGCCACGGTAAGCACAGGTTTTGGATTGATTGATTGGTTGATTGATTCATCTTGGAAAAGGAGTTTTATAAAGATGTTTACTTTCTCCACACTTGTTTAGTATATGTACGGAGGATATCAATGGTGCAGAATTGGATAAGCTCAAGAGAGGAATTAGGACAGGAGGTAGATTGATCAGTAATCTAACGTATGCTGCTGATGATACTGTACTCCTCTGCAATGACAAGGACGAACTAGAACGAATCCTTGATAAATTAACAAGATCATTAATAACAGAGGACTTCAAGTCAATCCTATAGAGGCAAAGATTACGGTTCTCAAAGGAAATACAAACAGGGAAGCTCTTGAGAAACAATTGTACCTTAATGGAGAAAGAATTGAGGAAGTCAGCAAATTTGAGTATGTGGGATCCATTATTATTGTGAAGAATTGCTGTTCAGAAGACGTCAGAAAAAGGTTAGGAATGGCTACAACAACAGTCAGAGATGTCTAAAATGTGGAAGGGTGGATCTATCTCCATGGAAACAAAGTTGAGGATTTTCGATGCAGTTGTTTTTCCAACAGAGACTTATGGATGTGAGACTTGGAACCTAAAGAAGTGAGATAAGGAAATGATAGCTTCTTTTGAGATGTAGTGTTACAGAAGGCTGTTGCGGATAACATATACTGAAAGGCTTACAAATGAATGGGTGCTAGAAAAGATTAGCAGAACTTTAAGGCTCCTTAAGGATATTGACAGAAGAAAGTTAAAATATTTTGGACACATTGAAACGATAAAAGGAGGACTTCTCAGAACAGAAATAGAAGGTAAATTTTCTGGAAAAAGAGGAAGGGGTAGACCGTCAGTGAAACGGATGGATGGATGGTGTGTGTGGAGTGACTGATCTTCAGAAAGCTGAAGCTTCCAGAAAACCACACAACATGGCGAGGCCTGGTGTGGCATATCACCGAGCATTAGAGTGACCATACGGCAACTATGGATGCCCAGTGGACATATGATGATGATCACTAAAAAGTAGCATTTGACATTTCGACCTCTGTATTGGGGTCATAATCAGGTAAACATGCAACATACATATCTACAGGGTACAATCTACTTGACAATACACAATACAAAAGTAAGATGGAATTAAATGTTTGTTAATCATTTACCTAGCCTGACTTCTGGTGAAAAAAACAGAACTACATTAAACAATTTCTCACGTCCTCTCTCGTTTTAAGATTTTCTTCTGCTTCGGGTTGTTCTGAATGCTATACGGGGGTGAAGATGAGTCCTCCAGATTCAACCCTATAGCATCCAGAACAACCCCAAACGGAAGAAAATCTTTAAAAGAGAGGACTTTAGAAATTGCTTAATGTAGTTCTATTTTTTTTTCAACAGAGTTCAGGCTAAGGTAAATGATAAGCAAACATTTAGATTCATCTTGCTTTCGTATTGTGCAGTGTCATGGAACTGGTATCCTGTTCATATTTATGTTTTCCTGATGATGACCTAATACAGAGGTCGAAACGTGGAATGTTACATTCATAATGATAAGTAAAGTAATTATTCTAACACGTGTTGTCATCATAATTTCTTCACCATGGATTTCTGTCGAAACTTCAAGAAGAATTTTGGTGGCGAAATTTTCACAGCGGTTCTGCCTTCTACTTGTGGATAAAGTCTTCGTTGCAAGTGTCCATTCCTCAGAATATATTAACTAAAATTAGCATTCGCCTTTGGAATTCCGTCGATAAACAAAATCTAGAATATTTTCAAAATTATTTAGAAAAGCTCCTCACAAAAGTTGGAATATGAAGGATGAGGAACTCCGACGAGGAAAGCATGTTTGCCAAAAATCCTGGAGAAAACATAAAAAGTTCAATTTCCTTAGCATGATTGTAGGTGAACCTCCTTCCCGTATTATAATAAAGCTACGAGAAATAAATTACTTTGTTCAAAAGTCACGATATCGGAACAAACTAATAAGAATTGCTTGAAACCTTTGGCCAACTCAGACTGATTAAAGAACTCCAGAATCCTCCGAGTTTCCCAGTAAGCCCATGCCAATGAGGAAACTGAGTTTTAGAGAGATAGAATAGAATACATTTTCAGATGGAATCAACGCAGATACGAGGGTGGTCTGAAAATTCTCGGCCTAACAATGAAAAAACGAATTTATAATTTCAAAGTTATTTTTTATTTTTCAACTTAATCTCCTTTAAGTCTAACACATTTATTCCAGCGATGCTCAAGGACGGGATAATGGCGCACGGCGCCATTATCCCGTCCTTGTAGTGGTTCTCAGTAAAATCTGCAATCACCTCTTGATTCGAAGAAAAACTCTGACCAGCTAGGAAGAGTTTTAGTTTTGGGAAAAGATAGAAGTCAGAGGGAGCAAATTCTGGGGAATAAGGTGAATGCTTCAATAGTTCATAGCGCAGAGGCTTAATTTTCCCATTGTCTAAACACCTTTGTGGGCAGGTACATTGTTTTGATTAAAGATTTTTTTTCTTCTGCAAACCGGGTCTTCTCTAATGAAGTTTTTCGTCCTGTCTGGTTAAAAGATCGGAATAATATTGCCCAGTTATTATTTTACCCTTTTCAAGATAATTAATAAACAAAATGCCCTGAACATCCCAAAACACCGATGCTATGTCCTTTTCTGCTGAAGGAACCAAATTTGTCTTCTTTGGCACTGAACAACCGGCATCTCTCCACTGCTTTGATTGCTGTTTGGATTCTGGTGTGTAATGGTGAATCCAAGTCTCATCCATAGTAATAAATCGAAGCACGATATCAGTTTTATTCTTGTTAAAACGCTCCAAGCACTGTTAGAAGATTTTCATCCGAGAGCGTTTTTGATCTGCATGGCACCCATCTTGCGCAAAGCTTTTTCATTTGTAATACTTCATGCAAAATATATCCTACACGTTATCTTGAAATGACTTTAGTCTCATCAATTTCACGCACTTTGACTCGTCGGTCATCCAATACCATATCGTGTACCTTGATCAATGATTTCTGGTATTGTTACACTTTAATTGTCCAAAACGAAGGAGGAGAGTGCCCATAAACGTTTATGAACTTCGAATGAATTTCTTTTGCCGTAAATCTTCTTTTACAAAGTATTCTATAACCTCACGTACTCAATTCTATCCATTTCAAGGGATACAGACAACACTTTTGCTTCTGACAGCTTTATACAACAAACTACTCGATAATACGACTTGCAATTTCACATGGATGATTATGACAGATGCACCAACGTAGAAAAAAATCTTGTCGATAGTGTTGCCATCTATGGTCGAGTGAGAGAACTTTTCAGATACCCTGATATAAAGATTGGGAAGCCCAAGATGGCCCTACAGCTAGAGAAATGAGTACATTTTAGGGCAATTGTATACTAGAAAAAAGAACACGCTCTCATGTTGAAATAAGAAAATATAATTCTTCACATCACATGTTTGATCAGAAAACTATTCCCAGCGATGGTTATGTCCTACAAAACTGTTCGAAACGTACTTTTAAACAAAATATTTCTATCCCAGTCAGCTCAAAGATTCTAATGAAAGGTGATCTCTACAAAGTCATAAGGCGTGTGAATGCGATGGTAGCAGCAAGTGAATTTCCATTTTCTTGAGTCATTGACATCTGATTCGTGTGACTTCGCTCATTTTTTTAAGTATCTCGATAACCATCTAATTGCATTTTGAGAAATATTCACCTCGTATATATATTTAAATTTAGGAATTACTTCCAATTGCTCAAATTAAACATGTACATGAACGTGTTTTTGTTTGTTTGTTTAGTTTCTTTTGTGTTTTTTCAAAAACTGCATTGATATACGTATTTCAAAAATTACTGATGCTACATTTACATATTTTGTAATCATTTCCTCCAGTTAATATGAAAAAGAGCTTCATAGTTATGTTGTAATTCTGTTATTCCATTTACATGAATGCAATCATTAATGCTATTTTATTTTCATTGATTTCAGAATCTTATGTGTAAAAAGAGGATACTAGACAATCAGGAGATGTAAGTAGTCCTTTTGTATTCGAACAATTGAACGCTAACCATGCTAAGCAGTATCTTTTAACTATTTCACTTGTGCTGCGTATTGAAGATTCCCTTTTTAGCTTACAATTACAATTCCAAAGTTGATTAAGATTCGTGAATGCATTCAAATCCTTAATCATCAGAGAACCCAAGCACAATGTTGGATCAACTTACTCCTCAAATCCAGATGATGCTGTTGATCCCATAAAATACCATTCAGTTATTAACGCTGGTCTCGTACTCACTGTTTCCAAGAGTAATTCATAAAATTCTAATCGGGGGTTTCTGCTGACCAGTTTAACTTCTGTCCTTCAGTTTCCAAACAGCATGATTCCAAACACAGTACATTGAGCTGAAAGTGAATTGTCAACATAATGACCTTCTGGAATTTTTTTCTGAAAATTTGGATTTTCATTCCGCAGAAGAAGCAAAAGTGCGAGTAGAGTAGTAGAGCTGTACAAATTTTTCTCACTCGGTTATAAGTGAAATTAAACTGGCAAAGAAATTATGATACTGCTTAATCTTTATCCTAGTGAATAATTCTTTATCCCAGTGAATGTAATCAAAGATTCAAAAACTATCCGATCCTTCAAGCCACTTTAACCTCAGTGAGTGACCGGAAGGATAATTTTAACTCATTAAGTCTAGTTTACTCAAAGATACGCCGCGGTCGTTCCACTAATTTACATGCAAAACCTTTCACCGAACAGAACCGCTCTGCTTCCAGGAAAAAGCATTCACCGGAGGTCCCGATAAATGGCACATGACTGGAATCTTTGTGTAAGTAAAGAACCATCTCCGAAATCTAGCAGTCTAGTTTTCTAACCTGAATAAGTGACCAAAGGATAATTTTAGCTCATCAAATCTCGATCACTCCACGATAATCAGCAATGACTCCAATCAGTGAGAGGCAGGGGTACCACAAAGGAGAACCGCTCATCTTCCAGAACGAGCATTCTCAGAATGGCTCCAACAAAGTCCCGCTCAGCATAAGCCGTACTATTGCCAAATATTCTAAGAAATACAGCGATTATGATGCTTTCGTGGATCCCACATTAGTGCAAACTCTATCAGTAGGATCCAGATTTTCATCACTCTCTGTGAACCCATCATGCCGCTTAATCGAAAGCTAAATTGGCTTTAAAAAGTTCCATATTTGCTCTCTAGAGCAAGGTTTCCGAATTATGTAAAAGGAGAATTTTAAAAAATACAGAAAAGGTAGAAAATTTATAAAAATAGAAAAAACTGAAACCTAAGCACACCTGCCGTGTTTAATGTACTAAAAGTATGTTCACGATTTTTACGTTAAATGGAAGTTAAATTAAAAAACAAACAAACAAAAAAAAACTGGATGTATTCCAAATTCGAAAAGCCACGCTATATCAGCAGGTGGTCTTATCCTACAGAAATTCCAGTGCTTGTCTGACGAAATAGATGAACGGGGGCATTTTACCAAGGTTAATTAATGATTCCTATCAATAAAGATAAACTGAAGAGATGTTTGGCAATTTGTTTTAAGGAGGAGAACTCTCATCGATATTAGGTCAAAAGAGAATATCTTACTTATGAATTTTTGCAAGGCGATTTGTATTCTAGTACGGCCACCCGTGGTAGATATCTAGCTTCGTTTTAGTTTCATTCGTCTATGATTGGTTCAGTTTATGCTAACGACAAAAAGATATGGAACATCAGAAAGAAGTATTCGTTTATTTTCTGAAGTGTGGTTGCTTTGCACTTTGGAAGGCTTTCGAATGAGAAATTTATTATTCTTTGTTAAAACATGTTTGATTTTTCCCCTGAAATCCCGTACCCAGTGCAAACTAAACTTGTGGAATATCGACTATATGGTTGTCTTTAGCATTAATTTTAAATAATTTTTTTAACTTCCTTTAATTAGTGAGCACACATCAAACCAGTGTACACAATAAACAATTCCAATCCACCGACTTATTGAATGATGTAATGCTACCATAAAGTGGATTTCATGGGAAATTCATCAGCATCCTGAAATTCACTTAATTCACCCATTTCACCTAGTCCTCTGTGCCAATCTAAAGAAGAGGTAGGTTACCATTC
The DNA here is from genome assembly GCF_054136105.1 of Typopeltis vanoorti. NCBI lineage: Eukaryota > Metazoa > Arthropoda > Arachnida > Uropygi > Thelyphonidae > Typopeltis > Typopeltis vanoorti. Next base: position 103,239,293 of record NC_143569.1, read on the forward strand.
GATCTTAGGCATATGACAACCATTCCAGATAGATTGTATCCTACATCTTATTAATTGCAACTTAATTTTAGCAGGTTTCTTTTCTGAAACAGAACACATTCTAGCAATTTTCTTAACGACTTATTGGAAAACTTATTTATTACTCATAAACTCTATTGCACGTGGTTATTATATTTTCTTTTTATTGCTATTTTAGCAATGATTGTACAGGCTATATAGTAGTAGAAGTACGATTTGGCCAGTTGGAGATCATGGAATACAACTACAAACCAAAGTTCGAAGTAAGTTCAAAGTTTCCTTATTGCTTTGTACATTTAAAAATGTCTTTTATCACTGGAAGGGCGAAAATGAATAACAAGCACTCAGCATGACTTACTTTTAGTTAGCAATATTGGATAGTAATTTTTCAGTATTTCCATACCGAAATGGAGCGAAAATACGGCAAGATAAGGGAAGTAATGAACTAAGAAAAATGCATCTGAAATATTTGCAATAATTAAAAGTGCATTATGATTACTCAGAAACTAATCAGCAAACATTCCTGCTGTTTTGTGCTTTTGGTACAGTCAAGTACGGGAAAGTATGTCAAGAAGTCCGTGGTAAAAAGTGTTCGTACAAAAGTATTGGAATTCTTAACGAAAAGATCCTCGTTTATTCCATTCCTGGAAAAATATCTGTCCGGTACCCATGTCACATTAAAGTAAGCCATGGGAAAATTCCCTCAAAGCACTCGATGGGAATCAAGGATTCGTTTACCTAACTGAAATAAAATGTTTGCATGCGATTAGTGCAGAGCCAATTCCAAAAGGCGTTCTCGAGGTTTGTAGTTTGTAGTTAGACTACTCGCCCAAGTATCTGACTTGGGCGAGTACTGTTTTCTGGATTTATTGATTTACTATTTCCTGGATTGTTGGCCAAGGTGGACATGGAAAGAACCGTAACTGTGGTTCAGTATACCCGGATAAAGGCACTCGATTAGGAACAGGGCACAGACATCCAAGAATTTTTTAAAATTCATCCCCTGGGTGATAAAAAATTGTTAGAGAAGCCAGAAGTTGTCTCTCTGAAGCCAATCCGAAAGAACTTTGAAATAAGCTGTGTTCGCATTTAATTGAAGACTTTAAAGTTTTGAGTCGTCCGTGGAAAAGGCAACGAGTGTGCTTCACATCGTAAATGCGTTGGCTGCAGAAATCTCTGCTGAAGATAAAATTGACTTCTCAATTGGAATTTAAAAAGGGTGTTACTGGTAAAATTATGGAAGTGTGAACGAAGCACCGCCGAAGGTGATGTTACTGTAAAACCTTTCCCCCACGCGTACATTACGAAGATTTCACAAAGGCATTTTAAAATAAAATGATTGCGGTAATAACATGTTTGAAACAGATGATTCAGAGTGAGAATATATAATTTTGTTGTTTAGAAGTATGCATTTCATATGTCTGCCAATCAAAAAAAAGTTTGTAAACCTGGTATGTTTGTTTATCATGGGCAGGCTAAGGAAATTTTTAAATGCTTTTTTTATTACGTTTTCGGTATTTCATATTTATTAATTTTGTAGATATTCCTCTAACGGTGTGGTGGACATCAAACATGGAACTATTTCAAGCAGTTTTAAGGCGTCCAATTATCAGCAAAATGGTCTCACACTGGGCGAAGAAACTCATCTCCCATCTAAAGATATTCACAAACGTCCATCCCCATGGAGAGATTTCGAACCTATCCCCTCAGGATCGATGAACTGGTAGGTAATCAGCTTAATTGCCTGTGTCGATACCACAAGTTTGTACTCCCTGTTTTCACCTTCTTCGTCTCGGTACGAATTACGTAATTAGGTTATATCTGTAATTGCACAAATTGCTCCCTCGCGTTTTCACTTATTGGTTTAAATAATTATAATACCGGAATTAACTCACGTAAAATATTATTTATTAGTATAAGTTTCGCCTGTTTATCACAGGCATCTTCAGTACAAAGCTGATGGAACAATAACTGACAATTCCAAAAGGCGCCACCAAAGTAGCTCATGTAAGATAACTAAAAAGGTAACTAAATTTCCTAACTTATTAAAAATACTGAAAAATCATAAAATAAATTAAATAAAAATAAAATAAATAAATAAATAATATATGCATAATATATATATATATATATATATATATATATATATATATATATATATATATTATATATATATATATTATATATATATATATGCGGTGATCAGCTTTTACTCGGTTGTTGTACATTTGAAAATAATATAGATTTAATGACTATAAAACCGAGATAACATATAAAGATTTTAATTGTATTTATCATTATTTATCATTAAAATCTTTATATGTTATCTCGGTTTTATAGTCATTAAATCTATATTTTTTTAATTATAGTTCAGTTTCTTCTGTTCTTCTGAACTTCTGTTCAGTACGCGCTGGCGCGAGTGCGCCAGCGCGTACTGAACAGAAGCAACGTGTGCATCAGAGAGATTGTAACTCAGGCTGTTGTTGATATGAGAGGAATCTAGAGAAATTTCCCTAGATTCAACAATCTTTCTTTCGAGTTCATCGTAGCACACATGGATGTTAGCAGTTTGAGTCCAGTTTACAATGTGCTGGCGGCCTTCGTCTGAGTTAGCTGAAAAGAGAACGTGGCTAGAGAGAGCGCTAGCTCTAGTCTTGTTATAGGAGATATCTCTACGGTGTTCATCCAAACGTAGAAGGATGGATTTAGCAGTCTGTCCATAGTATGGCTTTCCGCAATCACATAAAATCTTGTAGACTCCTGGAAACTGAATAGGAAGATGTTTCTGTTTATGTTTGCTAAGTAATGAACGAAGTTTTGGAAGCGTAGTGGAGCACGTTTTGAAGTTGAATTTCTTGAGAATCTTTGCCAGTTTTGGTGAAAGAGAGCTGATGTAAGGCAAGGAGATGAAGGCTCTTGGGGAAGAGGGATCTTTAGAAGTAGTTGAGTGCCTGGGGGAAAGAAAGTTGTCAATTTTCTTTGGAGAGAAACCATTGTTAATAAACGTTTTTTTAAGAAAACGGAGTTCATTTTCAATTTCTGTTTCTTCTGTAAGTTATGATTTGGCTCGGTGGGCTAAAGTGGAAATAATACCACATTTTTGTGGGGGATAATGATGGGAGGAAGCATTAAGATATCTGTCAGTATGAGTAGGCGTTCTAAAAATTGAGATTTTAATGCTCTCAGCACATCTGGTAAGTTTGAGGTCTAAAAAGGGAAGGCAGTCATCTGATTCCAGTTCGAGAGTGAAAGAGATTTTTTCATGGCACTTGTTTAGGTATCCAAAAATAAACAGAGGTTATTGACACCGTCTTCCCAGATGAGGAAAATATCATTAATATAGCGGTACCAGACTTTTGGTTTAAAGTGAAAGGAGTTAATAGCTTTTTCTTCAAATTCGTTGAGAAATATATCCGCAAGAATCGGAGAGAGTGGGCTGCCCATAGCCAGACCTGAGTTTTGTAAGTAGATCTTGTTATCATATTTGAAGTATCCTGACTTTATGTAATGGGAGAGAAGAGCAAAGAGTTTTTTTGATAATTTATTCTTGAGAAGATCGAGGACTTCTTGAGCAGAAACATTTGTAAAGAAAGAAACAATATCAAAACTGGCCATTAAATCTGTTTTTTTAAGTTTGATGTCCTTGATTTTAGAAACAAAATCTGCAGAGTTTTTAATATGTGAAGAAGAAATTCCAGAAAGATTTCTTAGGAAACTCGCTAGAAATTTGGAGAGATTATAAGTGGGAGAGTGTATGCCCTCAACTATAGGTCTGAGTGGGCAGTTATTTTTGTGAATCTTGGCGAGACCATACAGTCGAGGTATCAAGGGATGAAGTGACCGAAGAGAAAGCCGAATGTTTCTTTGTAACTCTAAGGTGGTTTTTAATAAATTATTAGTTCTATTGTGTAGTTCCATCGTAGGGTCATTAGCAATTTCTGAGTAGGTATCACTATTTAAAAGTTCCAAGATTTTATTATGGTAATCAGACTTGTTTAAGATGACAGTTGCGTTCCCTTTGTCTGCCGGAATGATAACTATGTTACTATTATCTTTTAAGGACTTGATAGCTTTCCTTTCAGAGTAAGAAATGTTGTCAGGTGGAGATCTAGCTTTATTTATACAGAAAATTGCTTCCATACGGAGGAGGTTAGCGTCTTTGTTTGGTAATAAAGAAGTTGCCTTTTCTATCTTTGTTAAGAGATGTTCTCTAGGGATGGAGGTAGGAGCAGTGACAAAGTTGAGACCTTTAGCAAGTATGCTTTCTTCTGCCAAAGATAATTGATGGGAAGACTTATTGATGACAACTTTTTTTAGATAGGTAGAGTCAAAATGAGAAGTTTTGCTATCCTGATTATATTTAAGAGAATCATATTTTCTAATGAGTTTTATTTAATTAAATTCTGTATTTTAGAAGCCTTAAGAGTGCTAATTTCTTTTAAATGGTTCCAAGATGAACTGTCTATAGAATGAAAAAAACGTGTTTCGTGAGAGGTCTTCTTGGAAAAATAAGCAGCAAGACAACCTTTGGTATCACAAATGCGTTCCGATAAAAGATCTAGTTTTGCTCTCCTATAAATTCTTTCAGGTCTAGCGGTTTTTATCGATTCTTTAAAATTAAGGAAGCGTGGAATAATAGAATTGCACTTTCATCTTTTTAGAAATACAAGTCTGTTGATGTACAATCCAATCGCTCTGAGATTCTTCTGATATTCTTTGACCAGTGAATTTAATTCCTCGTCATCAGGAAAGTAGATATTTTCAAAATTCATTTTTACTCGGTTGGAATATTATAAAAAAAGGTTTAATGACTATTACCGAGAGAAAAGATGACAAGATATATTTAAACAAGATACTACTAGTTTATAGTTTTGTTACATGAACATCCTCAGGTATCACAATTAAAGAAGTAATACTACGCGCTGTCGCTAGTGCGCCAGTACTGAACAGAAGCAACGTGTGCGTCAGAGAGATTGTAACTCAGGCTGTTGTTGATATGAGAGGAATCTAGAGAAATTTCCATGGATTCGACAATCTTTCTTTCGAGTTCATCGTAGCACACATGGATGTTAGCAATTTGAGTCCGGTTTACAATGTGCTGGCGGCCTTTGTAAACTGGACTCAAACTGCTGGACTCAAACTTTGTAAACTCGACTCAAACTCAAACGATGAACTCGAAAGAAAGATTGTTGAATCTAGGGAAATTTCTCTAGATTCCTCTCATATCAACAACAGCCTGAGTTACAATCTCTCTGACGCACACGTTGTTTCTGTTCAGTACTGGCCCACTCGCGACAGCGCGTAGTATTCGTTTGTTTAGAACTCATACTTGCATTTTTTCAAACACGCTACTGTTTTTTATACTTGTTCTGTTAGTACAATTTTAAGTCTCTGTAATTTTTTATATACTTCTTTAATTGTGATACCTGAGGATGTTCATGTAACGAAACTAGTAAACTAGTAGTATCTGGTTTAAATATATCTTGTCATCTTTTCTCTCGGTAATAGTCATTAAACCTTTTTTTATAATATTCCAACCGAGTAAAAATGAATTAAAAAAAAAATAAAAATAAAAAAAAAATTAAAAAAAAAATATATATACAGTATATATTGCAGAGCATGCTTGCAGAAACATGCTTTGCAAGTTGATGGCATTTTGATTGAGATTGATTGAGAGAACTTGCAGAGCATGCTTAGAGAACATGCTTGCAGAGCATGTTCAGGTTCAAGGTATTCAATATAAGACTTGTGATATTCTAGCTGAATAAAAGCACATCTTCCTGTTTGTCTAAAATAAGATAACCCACAAGAGCAAGGAATCTGGTAGACAACTGGATAACTGAGATGTAGAAACTTATCCTTTGGAGAAGTGAGAAAGGTGGAGAAAAGTGCTACTCGTGATAAGATAAAGTTAAAGCGTATTTGCTACACTGCTGAATCGCTCTAGAACCAGTACTAATATTTTTGATACGGATAGAGTAGTTAACAATGTTTCCGGCCGTCCACTAACAGAGCGAACGTTTTGTTTCATCAAAAGGAGATAATTTTCGCATTGCTTCAAATAAGGTACCCCTGATGATTTTTTCACAGCATAGACAGAGGTATTCGATCCTTATCCCAAAACACAGCTAACAGGATGCGTTTTGAATGTGCAAAATTCTTTTTAATGTCAAGCCTCCTCGCTCATCATCCCTTACTCAAAATTTAAAGCACTGAAATCACTGAATAACAATAATAATTTAATTATTACGAAAGCTAACAAAGTAAAGGCTGTGGTAATTCAAGATAGAAGAGAATATGAGAGAAAAATATGTCTATTACCCGGAGACTATTCAACTTACAGGCCACTCACATCAGATTCAACCGGGAGTCAATTCAAAAGACTTAATTCTCTTATAGATAATAAAAAGAAAATAACGTTAAACGTTCTTCGGTTGTCCGCCTAGATTGCGTGGTCTTCCAAAAGTTCATAAACCAGGCATTCCGTTGAGATTCAGTTGTAGATTGTATATTGAAACAGTTACAAAATTTCGAAATTTCTATCAAATTTACTCCTACTTCAACTAGAAGAATTGCTACTTATATAAAAAATTCTTTGCATTTCAAAAAAAAAATTCGATCTTCATTTGGACGTTTCGGATGTTATGATTAGTTTAGATGTTGTTTCACTATTTAATAATGTTTCTTTATCTGACAGCATTGAATTACTATAACAAAACTTTCCGTAAGACATTTGGTTAAAATATTTGGTTTTGTAATATTTTGTGGTTATTTTTCCTTTAAAATCAAGTTTTATCAACAAATCGAAGGAACAGCGATGGACAATTCTCTTTCTTTTGCTATCGCCAACTTCTTTATGGAGCACTTTGAATAACGTATGCTTGACAACATTACACCTAGACGTACTCATTGGTTCAGAATATGTAGATGACATTTTTACTATATGGAATGGCTCTTCTTATGAATTACAACAGTTTCTCTGTAAATTAAATGCACTTCATCGAAGGATACAGTTTAACCAAGATGTAAATAAGCAGTTAGCCTTTTTAGATCTTTTAATTCTTCGCTAACCAGATGGTAGCCTACAGTCCTCTGTTTTTAGGAAGAGGACTCGCATATGCCGTTATATCCATGCTGAATCTCATCACCATCCCAGTCAAAGGGCTGGAACTATTAAAACACTGGTTCATCGGGTCCACTCCTTATGTTCTTCAAATGAGTTATTAAAGAAAGAATTGCAACGTATTTTATTCAAATTTTTTATCTAATGGTTATAAGTATTCGTTCATCAAAAGAGCTTTGAGTAGTTTTGGCATCTCAACCTCTTCAAATACAGACGAAATAATTCGTATTCCTTTTCCTTATGTGCAAAGCATTAGTGAACGCATAGCAATAGTTTTAAAACCACTAAATATTTTTGTTCCCTTGCGACCAATCAGAAAAATTTCCCTTTCTCACTTCCCCAAAGGACAAGCTTCCACATCTCAATCATCCAGGCGTCTACCAGACACCTGGATGATTGAGATGTGGAAGCTTGTAAGATTCCTTGCTCTTGTCGGTTATCTTATTTTTGACAAACAGGAAGATCCTTTATATTAGACTAGAAGAACAGAAGTCATATATTCAATACCTATGAACCTGAACAGTTCTGGACTTGCAGAACAAGCCATCACCACTGGACATAGAGTTCATTGGAACAAGACAAGAGTCCTTCACAAAAGTCGGTTCCTCATGAAACGGCTTTATAAAGAAACGTGAAACTCTACTTTAATCTCCTAACCAAAATCGATCCAACTGTCTACGTCTGCCCCCTTTGTGCGAGATAGTATTTGTTAGATCAGCTAATCTTTCCTAACTGTTCTGTGTGTGTATATATATATATATTAAGTATATTATTTATTTAATTATTTATTTTTATTTATTTATTTTATTTTAATTTAATTAATTAATGTTATTTAATTTTAATGTATTTTATTTTAATAAGTTAGGAAATTTAATTACCTTTTTCAGTTATCTTATGTGAGCTACTTAGGTGGCACCTTTTGGAAATGTGAGTTATTGTTCCATCAGCTTTGTACTGAAGATGTCTGTGATACTCAGGCAGCAGAAAATTATACTTATAAATAATATTTTCCGTGAGTTAATTCAGGTATTATAATTATTTAAGTTGCTTCCTCACGGTAATTTCCTATTGAAATTTCAATTATTTGGCTTACATTCCTTTTCCATTACTTTAATAAAGAGACTATGGCGTTTATTAATTTTTTTATTAGGAAACAATTAACTTATAAATTTCTGACATTTCCGGTTTCTAATTTGTGTTGGTGTTTCTTTAACTGAATAATGTTTCCGTTAGTTGTTCTTCATCTAATTGTGTTCTTTTCCCAGGAAATTTCAGTTAGTTTCCTGGCAAACGTCTCAGTACACTCTTGTAACCAGTGAATGAGAGGTTTTTTTTTTAATAAATCTATTACGGGATCGATGGTTAGCGATTCTGATCATTTAATTCTAAACTTACGTTTCAAACAATGTAATACACAAATTATTGTTGGAATTAGTAATAGTGGAGAATATTCAATTCGATTTCGGAATTTCCGAAAATTATGGTAATGATAACAGCTTCTATGGGGAACACCAGTCAAATACCAAATTGTGTTTAACATCATATCTTATGATCGGAGTTTTGATGAGAAAGTGTGTTTCTTAATTGCAGTTGGATATTAATCTTCGCTGTTTATTTAGAGCAATGCATTCCTGAGTTACGTGGGAGGATATCTGGGCATCTGGCTGGGAGTTTCTCTCCTCGTAGTGCAAGAACTTCTCGCATTCGTTACGAAAGCAGTGTGGAGACGAGCACGCAGGAACAAAGTGAAAGTAATGAAATGAAAACCGGAAGATGAGAAATGGACTGACGAAGGAGAAGATACCTCACTATATGCCATTATGATCTTTAAAATTTCGTGACTTTAAAATTTTATTTATTGTACTTCACTGAACATTGAATCCATTCCACCATTTTAAGAATACCCCACAACAGTTTGTAGATTATTCAGTATGCTAGTTAAAGTTATGTAAATTACCATGAATTTTTTCACCGATTTCTTAATTTTAATTAAACTAAATGGCTTACTTCTTATTGAGATAGAAATAATTAATATTACTCTGAGTAATCTAATTGTTGTTTGGTGTGAAAAGTGCATTTAAAACTTGATTATGTGCGTGTCTGTTATATTCCAGCTGTGGTGGTAATCAATTTAATGTATTTTGCTTTGGAATAAATTTGCTCAATTTCACTCTTTCTGTCATTCGCAGCAATATTATTTTTACCCCACCAGTAAGCAAATTTGGCGTGTAACCTCCAGCTTCCTGGATCAGGATTTGATTTACCTTCTCTTAGGTATGTCGCCGAACAAGGTTAATTAGGATGCTTATTCCATCAGGAATTAAATCAGAAACGAAAGACTCCTCGCTCTGTCAAAGTAAATGGAAGAAGAGACTACACCCAATTAGAGGACCATGGCAGACAATTCTCTTACTATTCGGTTGGTAACTTATTCATCCACCTCTTCTTATTCGATCTATTCCGACTACATCGGATAAGAAGTAATAATTTTCGGGTTAGTTCAATTCTCAAGATCAAGATTCTATAAGATTGCTTTTGTAGTTTTTGTTGTTAAATCAGAAACCACTCGGCAGCTCGTGCTGTGAAACGAACGAAGAGTAACACAACGTAAAATTCAAGCAGTTCATTTTTTTAGAAATCTTTCATTTGAAGGCGTGAGAGTTTTATAAGTTTACAGATTGACTGCTCGACGAAGGACTTTTAAATGCTTCGCTGAATGCACTTTGGAAGTGAAAAGGAAATCTTTGATTCTTCGTTTGCTTCTTCCTACACTTGTGAAGGACGATGCGATGCCACACACATTAAAATATTTAAGAAAGTAACATCATTGTGGAAATGAGCCGAAGTGTTTTTTGTAAGAGAGTGCTTTTTTCTTTACCAAAAAGCAGAAAAAAAAACAAGAATGAATGAATGAGTTTAGACTTTTTAAGGAATGACTTTGACGAAAGCTTGCGGAGCAGTCAAAGTTATTCGGCTTCTCACTCTTTAAATGGATGCTAGAAATGCCCACCAATTCGAAAATTGTTCGGGAATTCTCTTTCTGGACGCTTCTCCTCACAACAACCCCTACATAGCTGGGGAATATTTGATTGCACGTATTTAATCTTAACCCGATTCAGTTTCTAACTGGTTATGAAATTTGGAGCGTTCACACCTGACATAGAGTATGACATTGGGGGTAATTATGAGGAGACTTTTATATGAGAAAAATATGAGTTAAATATGAGAAAAACTTTGATGAAATTATGGAAATGTTTAATTTACAAAAAGAGACATTAAACTAATTTTGCGTTCTGACAGTTCGGTTGGAGGAGATGAAACTGACTTGAACCTCAGTGAAGAGTGAAAAATGCTGCTTCATAAGATTAAAAACGTTCTTTTCCTTTCATTGCGCATTGAAATTTGAAAAATTTATGATTATTAGCAGTGTTTTGCTTATGTCAAAACGCATGGTCGCGCCGCTATTTGCGGTGGTCAGCCGTCCATTATGAAAAAATAACTACTTAACATTAAAATACGATTAAATAAAAAATAATTTCAATTAAGCCCACGGGCCACTAAGCTATACTGCGGTATTTCGAATTATAAGATGCTTTCCAGATTCATGGAAAGTGCGCTGTCTAGTGCCTTCCAGATACATCTCGAAGGTTCTCGATACTTCGTTATTTTCATATAAATGCAAGAGGATGTCATCCACAGTCAGTGGTGAAGAGTATAATATTCGTGTATAAGCACAAGCAGGTTCGTCGTGTCAGCCATAGCCTATTGCGGTTTTATACAGCCAGACCGTTATGCGGCTATTTTGGATCATTATTTGGGTTCAGCTTCCATCACTATGGCGTCTACGAGTAAAAAGCGTAAATCAGGTGATTCTTGTCAGGTTTTTAATGAAAAGTGAACAAATTTATACTTTTTTTGTGCCGATCGACGATAAATCAGTGTGTTTAATTTGTCGTGAGTTAGTGTCAGTATCAAATGAATACAATATAAATCGACACTATGAGACAAAGCACGCGTCCAATTTCGATCAGATTCAAGGGCAGCTTTATATACACAACGTGAACCGTCTCCAAATTGATTTAAAATGCCAGCAGGCTACATTTAAAAGTCAGAGTGAAGTGTGCGTCAAAGTAAGTTATGTAATAGCTGAAAAACTGCTTAAAAATCACACTCCGTCTTGGATGGCGAGTTTGTGAAAGGGTGCCTCATCGCTGCTCGGAACATTCTATGCCCAAATAATAAGGAAGTGTTTAAAAAACTAAGTTTGTCTGGGGTAACTGTAGCACGACGTGTCAAAGAGCTTGTTAATGACACCGAAGTAACTTTAAAAAAAACAGTCGTCCGAATTCACATTATATTCACTTGCTTTAGAGGAGAGCACAGATGTGAAGGATACAGCACAACTGGCTATCTTTGTCTGTGGCATTGATCAACAATTCAATGTGACAGAAGAACTGCTAGCGCTCGTACCTATGAAGGTAACGACGAAAGGCACTGATATTCTTGAAGACGCCAAGAAAACGCTCCAGCGTTTCGACTTCAGCTTAACCAACCGCGAGGGTGCTGTAAAGAATGGTGCGCCTGCTATGGTGGGAAAGAACGAAGGGTTTGCTGCGCTGCTACGGAAAGAACCGGAACTAGAAGGAAACAAACTATTGGGAGAATTTATGCGCGAAAACTATTGGATTTGAGAATGTCATGACAGTTATTATGACCGTAATCAACATTATTAGGGCAAGAGGATTGAATCATAGTCATTTCGAAGAGTTTTTCACCTCAGAGTGCGAAGTGGATCACAGCGATGTCGTTTATTATAGTGATGTGAGTTGGTTGAGCATAAAGAAGGCCCTTAAAAGAGTCTTTGACTCAAGGAGCGAAATACAACAGTTCATGCAAACCAAGGGGAAGCCGATTACGATTACGGAATTTAACGATCCGAAGTGGATGACAGACTTTGCCTTTGCGACCGACATCTCGTTGCATATGAATGACCTAAATACGCGGCTACAATCCAAAGATCAACTGGTGCACACTGTTTGATCACATCAAAGCTTTTGTGGCCAAGGTCAAACTTTGGGAGGCACAACTCGCAAAAAAAGCCTTATCTCATTTTCAGCTTTTCGCTGAGTCCAGCTGTTCGTCTCTTGATGAATACGCTAAAATATTAGCTGTGTTGCGAGAAGAGATTTAGTGATTTTCGTAACCAACAGTCTTCTTTATATTTATTTTCAATGCCATTCAGTGTCAATGCTGCCGAACTGCCAGGCTCAGTTCAAATGGAGCTGCTTGAACTCCAAAACATCTCTTCTTTGAGAGAAAAAATATTCATTGTGCCCTTGATTACATTTTACATTTTACAAAGACTACATTTCTGAGGACGCATTCCCTAATCTTCGCCAGCATGCTTTGAAGATGTGCTCTTTGTTAGGAAGCACATACTTCTGTGAGCAGTTCTTCTCCAGAATGAAGCATGTGAAATCCAAGAGAAGAACTCAGATTCCGGACCATCATCTCGAGGATACTCTGCGCAAAGCGACTTCCAACATTGATTCCAATATCGACAAGCTGGTCAAGAAAAGCATTGTGAAGCTTCCTGTTCACGTTGTAAAAATGAATTTTTTCTTCATTAAATTATCTTTTTTCAAGTATTGATCGTATTTAATTATTATGAACTCGACTCACACCTACTCTCTTAAAGCTGAGTTTATTTATTTTTATAGGCTTTTATGTAAAGTATGAAATGTACAGCGTTACTTCCTTCCTTCCTTCCAGATTCACAAGGAATGCACAGCGTTCCTTGTGAATCTGGAAAGCATCTTACAATCCTAAATATCGCAGTATAGCTTAGTGGCCCACGGCCACCATTGAAATTTTTAATGTGCCCCGTACTGTCTGAAAGGTTGAAGATCCCTGGTTTGTGTGAGATATGCTGTGCGACTGCACGCACATTAATAGAAGAGTACGTACAGAATCTACCCCGTCATATGTAGCTATAGCAATGGTGTTGACGTTGGAAGAAAAGACGTTTATCGCTGAGCATTATTTTCGTTCAAACGAGTTGGTAGGAAAAAATGGTTCAAGTCTATGACATGTTTGTGAGCAGTTTGTTTTGTTTTCCTTAAGCGTGCTCTAAGCAATAGGGTCATCTTTGCCTTAATCCATCTAAGCGGTCAACTAAAGAGACGAACCTACAGGTCTCTTGGTTCCTAGAGACCTGGATTTTTCCAAGAGAAATCTCTTCACAGGAAAGTCACCGCGTAGGGTGCGATTTCTGGTCATAGAATAACTGGCCCTACTTCATTGAAGAGGGTAGTGTAAACGGGATCTTAACCTAGTGAAGACTTCCTATGCGAATCGTACGCATTCTCAATGTCTGGTTTGGTTTATTTAGATTTATGGACGAATCAAGTTAGGCTATGAGGCCAGCGCATTATGTATGTTAATTTCGAGTGTTCTAATAATCAGGTGGCTTGTTTCGTCCCCCACAAATTCACTCACTGCTTAGGGTATTTTAAGATTTTGCTGACACCTTTCAAGCTAAAGCTAACTTCCTCAAAATTTTCAAGAATGTAAGGCTGGCATTACAATCAGAACAAGTATTTGGACTCGAAAAGTGGAAGCGTTTCTACCACGGCGTCTTAATCTTTTCCCTTCCACGTGACATAATACTGAAATAGCGACCAAGAATTGTTTTTGAAATGACTGACAAAACGTTACTGCAATGGGAGGGAATAATTCAGCATCATTTTCGCTTCACTAAACTCCCCTCATCTCGATGGGTCATTATGATTTTATGGAGGGAGTAGTAGGGGATCTACGACTCGGATATTCTTCAAGAATGGGCGAAATTCGTGATGGTCAAACGATATTTATACCCATTCCAGTCATTCTACTGTCCTGACATAGGAGAGCAGCACGAGGAATATTTGAATATTCGTATGAAAGAGATTTTTATCTTTCCTGGAAAAAATCCTGCAGTTTTAGAAACCTCAAGTTTCGATTCACGCGAGGCTGAGTTTTACGTAGTGATGGGTAATGAACAGAGAAATGTTTATACTCTTAAATCGGGATACAATTCGTTAATTTTGGCCTTCTGAGCTTCCTCCTTTAGGTTTAGAAACCATCACGCGATTGTTTAGAATTATATCCTTGAAAGCGAATCCTTTACAGTAATTTAAAGAAGGAGTTCAGCGGAACACATTTGTGAATCATAGCGCGCCCACCCACCCACCCACACACACACCTACTCACTTAAAGCTGAGTTTGTTTATTTTTATAGGATTTAACACACACACACACACACACACACACACACACACACACACACACACACACACACACACACACACACACACACACACACACACACACACACACACACACACACACACACACACACACACACACAGGGATGCAATCGGATATATTTTGACTGATTATGTTTTTGCAAGAGGGAAATATTCCCTTCTTTCTCCCCGACTTTACTTTTGTTTTCGTCTGTTATCTCTGCTTTACCTTCACTCAGATATTTTGAGCAACTTCCTTCAGACGTATAGCAGTGGAGGTCACGAGATTAATCGGAATGTCCTGCAGAGAAAGATTTTATTTATTTATTTATTTTTAACGTTCTCTAGTGTACACCTCAGGAGTTCCTCGGAGCTAAACCGTGCAGTCTCAACTCCTTGGCTTGACCTCAAATTTCAGATTCAGTGAGAGTGAATATTTGATGTATTTAAACAGCTACGCAAGAATGGCGGAGCTCCAATCATACGTATTTGTCACTGCGTCTTTAACTTTAATGAAGTAATGATGCTACTCTTTCATTCTGTTTCAAATCCTGCTCACTGGAGACGTGAAGTGCTTCAAAACATTTCCCATTAGATCTTTAGAGACCGTTTCCAGGATTGTACCGAAAAGATACAAACCTAATAAAATATCGAAAAATAATTTATTCCACCATTCTAAACTGATGTGCGCTGTATATTTACAACCTTTCGATGGGATTCGCATACATCAGTATACGCACATAACAAAAAGAATAAAAACCAATCCGGATGTAAAGTGAGTTACTGGGCAGGTTTTCATTCCTTTTCATTTAGATTACGCAGCCTGATTTATTATTATTATTATTATTATTATTATTATTATTATTATTCAATCCCTTAAAATATTGTTTCCCTTAAAATATTGCAGTAGTAGTAGTGTAATGTGTATAATGAAAAATAAATTAAAAAATGAAAGAAAGGTATAGTTACACAAAGGTATAGTTTAAACAAAGCTGGTAATTTGTTTGTTCTAATTTTATGTTCATCATATATTTCGAGCTGCAAGAATGAAAACGCAAACACAAGAAATGCTACACAAAAGACATTTTAGCATTACGTGGATAAGAGTTATTCATTTTTAAGAGGAATGAATGTGGAGATTATTGTTTCTCTACCCTAACTTCAAAAAAAAAAAAAAAAAAAAAAAAAACTGCATCAACTGCAAGTCACATTTCAAAAAGAATAAGCATCTTTATTTATTAAAAAAAACGTAAACGTTCTAAACAGATTTATTCAGTTCAAGTGTATTGCAAAAAAGTATTATTTTAAAGTTAAAATATGATGATGATAGTAATTGCTTCTTGATAATTTCAGTTCATGATTCGTCCATTTCTTTTCCTTTGTGCGAAGATGCTGCTTCATATTGACTGCAATGAATAGAATGATTGCATTTAACTCTTAAATCGCATCATCAGGAGTTCACTTTCCCTCCTTCTTGGATTGATAAGATGCTATTTTTTCCACAATCAACAAGACCATATTATAAAAAGACACAAACTTGGGAAAAGCGGAGGCTATGTCTTGCGGATTGGTGTTTTTGTCTTTGGTATATCTGTGTTGTTTTCTATTGGCCATAGTCGTGATCTAATTTTTATGTTTTAGAGCTTCCAACTCTCGGAGATTATGTAGGGGCGGTGGACGTTTATTGAGTTTCTGTCACATTTTATGATGTTATTGTTTCCGATGTACCACACTAAGCCAACATGACATAACCTCCACTTTTCTCACGAACTCCGAAGACGACCCACTGTCGAAACGGCTTACACCCCGTTCATCATATTCTATCCTCTCCTTTCCCTAAATATTTCAGTATTTCACCATTTTCCCAAAGAATTCTCAGCCCACCCTTAAAACCAGGGTTTTTAAAATTCACACACCTCTTGCCTCGCCCGCAATTCTCCCCCATCTCCACATTTCCAACCCCCCCTTGCTTCCAGTCATACTTCAGCAGTAATACAAATCTATAACGTGATACGCCGGATGCCGCTCAATAAGAGGACAACCAGCAACATCCTACAATGTTGCTGCTGTAGCAACATACTAAATGATTCTTCCTGTATATTCTTCATGCATCTGTCTTTAAAACATCAGTAATGCCATAAAAAGTGAATAAAAATACCAATGACATCATAATAGGGGTACTCCTAAAGAAAAGGAGGCAAAATAGTGATAAAAATAATATTTTCTTCGAGGAGTAACATGGGAATTTTTCCAGAATTAATACCTGTAATTACTTTATATCTTTCGTAGCCCATGAAATATGAAATTCAAAGATGGGTCTGATTCATCCTCTTTTGGTAGCGAAATACTAGCATAAGTTAAAGTCTATTTTGTTATATTTTCGATTTGGGATATCGTTAATAAAGCACTTTCAAGAATTTGGGGATATATCTAAGCATTACTATTTAAGGGCTAATATTTTAGTATTAAATATTTTACTAATACTTATCCCAGGATAATTATTAGTTAAATCACGGGGGAATAGTAGAATGTTGACACTTCCAAGGAGTCCAGCGTGATTGTACGATTTATAGACCAGCACCTGATTATGGGAGAAAAAAGAAGAAGAATTTAAATTGGTGTGTTAAAATATATACATTACAATAATAAAGATAAAACATTACAAACAACTGAATGTGTCGATTGAACCATATTTTTAATACAATTATTATATTAAATATTTATTGCGTAATGCCGAGCCATTTCAAGGCCATACCAAAAGCAATATAATATGTAATGGTAAACTGCACACGAATTCGGTGTTCTCTAAATTCCGGTAAAAACTCATAGGGAGGCAGATCATTTTAGAAGTAGAATTATGTATAACCATAGCACCAGTGAGTTATCTCAGAGTTAATTTTGAGCTTCTGTGAAGCTGAAAATCGACATGTTCTGTGAATATCAAAAAAAAAAAATAGAGCAAATATCTAGAATTAAAATATCGGATCACACTTTTAGTCTTAGTCTGGAGCACTGTTGGACATGAAAGATATTTCAATACTGTATTTCGCTCAGGTGACGCAAATATTTTAAATTTAGACTAGATTTTACACCTGGAAAACTTTCATCAATTGATATTCAAAATATTGTGAATTTAAAGGACTGTAGGAATTTTGAATAATTTTGATAAAGAAAATTTGGCTCTAACGACAGATGAAGCGACAATGCAGAAATTCTGGACTTGAAATTACAGCTGTAATTTACTCTGCCTTAATCATGCCATTCAATATAGCCTCTTCAAGAAAAGCTAATTCCACTTTCACGTGGTATGGCCTTTCAACAAATGGTGCTGTGGTTGCATGTAAAATGATGTTCACCTTATAAGAGTCAACTAGACCTCTAGGTGGTAGACGAGTTTAATACCTCGTCTTCCACCTAGAGGTGTGGTTGACCTTCTGAAGACGAAATATAGCCATCGGCGTGAAGTGACTATGGCTATATTTCGTCTTCAGAGTTTGATCTCCGTTTTCCATTGCCTCTCTTCCTTCACGCATACAGCGAATCTTGCTGATTCAGGTCATCGATATTAAATACGTAGCGAAGCATTATATTCCAGGGTACAACAGTAAAGTGGTTTTCAGTACTTCGGCCACCAGATAGTAAACGAGACAGAATCTGTTAAAACTGCAGAGGGCTCCCGATTAGCTCAAAAATAATCCATCGGCTGCTGAGGATAGCAGTGCGCAAGGATGGGAAATGTCGAGATTCTGCTTGGATTGGAATCTTTCCCTGTGTGGAAGCGATGGACTTGAATTAATAGTATCGGAACAGGCCAGTCCCGATTTCTTCTGTTGACGTTTATGAACTAGGGGAAGTCGCTGCGCAACATTTACTTTGTAATTCTTTGGAACAGCCATCCACATACTTCCGTTTTGTCCAATGAATACATCACTGTTCTGTAATTAATTTTGTAACCTGTCGCTGGTAGAAGTTGGAACCGATGAAGTGTACTCACCCATTGGATAATCCTAAAGAAAGAAAGAAAGTATTTGCTTAAAATAATTAAATTGCAAAATTTAATTACTCTTTTAATCGGTATTCACTGTCCATATAGATTTTCTAAATGTAGTAAGAAAAAGACATTACAAACAATGTTTATAAAAAGAATGCATTAGATATTTTTTTACGAATGAAGACACTAATTAATTTGCCCTAAAAGTTTGAAAGTTTATTCAAATTATTTTTCGTAACTGTAGAAATAAGACAAACCTATCAGAGGTAATACATTTGTGGTGTAGCAGACCGTTGGAATAAATAGCTTAGTGGATTTAGTGCAGTGCGTAGGATTTCGTTTTTATGGAGCAGCCACACACAAACACGCGCGCGCACGCACGCACGCACGCACGCACACACACACATCCGTATCCTCGTCTTATCCTTACAGAATGATCCTTTTGTGCAGCATTTAATTAGCATGTTTTTTTTTCTTTAGATAATTTTTAAGTGCAGCTCTTCAGGTCTCCGATAAACCGAAACAGCCAGCTGATAACGAAACTGATGTCAAATTGTGTGTGATTTACGTTGTGATGAGAGATTAACAGAGCTAATTCATTGCAATCCTCAGCAGCTTAGGTTCAACAACACAGTCTGTAAATATTTTCTGAATTTCGTTCACACTGTGCTTCTGTTCGCTCAAACCTTGCTTGTGAATCAGAAATGTGTACTTCTACGAGGGTGAGTGCATTTACGAGTTTGAATCCCATCAATCACCAGGGCTAAGTTAGCTGCTGATGGGTTTATGACATCAACTTTATGAACTTTAATGTGAAAAGAAGTGAAGCTGCTCTCTTACTGCAATGGAATCACTTATCACTAAATTGGCCTGTGAAAACTGAAATCTTTGCTTAACCATCCTGAGCGGATTAAGACTTTTTTCTAAAATCAGGTAACTTAATATAACCCACATTACGTTGCCATTCGTCTCTTTGACATGAACGTGTGCTTAAAGAGATTCCACATGTTCTCCTCATGCATAAGACATGATTAGCTCAAATGAAGGAGGTAGTCTTCCTTTATTGATAGGTGTCTTTATGAAGTTCGTGGAATCACCAAGAGATGCCTATATATATTACGCAAACTCTCTCTCTCTCTTTCTCTCGCTGTCATATAGTGCTTGTCATCCATATAATTGAAATGTCCATATAATTGAATTCTTGACCACAGCCACATATTTAACTCGCTTACCACACTCTATGAGAGAAATCTGCTCCTCAATCCAAAATTTCATTTCGATTACTCCGGAGTAATCTGCAGCGCCTGCGTCTGTGTGCTTCATGTCCTCTTAGTTAATCGCCTTCACACTCAGTTCAACATGCAAATCTTATCTGTGCATCATTATACTATTATCCATTCTCTTCAGCAAACACAGTATTGCTTTGCTGAAGCAAAAATGAATCAATCTTACCCTGGAGCATTTTGTTTGCTTTTGTGACCTTTTGTGACCTGCAAATTCCATTCACACCACTGACACTATTGTTAAACGTACACATCAGAGAATGACGTTTGCGGCCACTTTTCATTTACAAATACAATGAATGAAGATGACAAGAGATTCATGATCTGTTCATCTCCCCACCGCTCACTAATTTGTGTCGGGTAGCAGTCCTGTTATTCATAGCTCCAGGTTATTATTGAGTACTAAATGCATTATCACCTATCGCCATATCATCATGATCACTGTCAAAGGCCTTTTCGTCTTTTCCTGTAATATCGTTGTGTTCTAGCTGCAGTAATTCAATTCAAGTGTCGCTTAAAATATTAAATCAGTTATTCTTGGTTTTAATCCTTCTTCAAAAACAGCGCATCAGAAATAACTGGCAAGTCATTCTTTTGTGTGACAACGCCTTGTAAAATGGGACGCCACACCCTTCCTTCACTTCCTTTCCAATGCGACGGAGTTAATACTCAAAGTAAACAGCCCAGCCACGTCGGATGCACTTTCACACATCCATCCACCCATCCATGGCGATATGACTTTCAGTCAGGATTTCTATTTTCTGATAATAAAGCATCATCAGAGTGCACTGCTATCGGTAGAGGTTGCCATCTAAACTTACAATCATTGCTTCCCCTTTCTTTGTTTCCTTTGTGTAACCGTTCCTTCACGGTTATGATGGTAGTGATAATACGAATGATGGTCTCTTGATAATATGAGAATATTCTCTTACTGGCGTCATCTTCATCTCCTCGTCCTCCTCTTTTTGATGTATTCAAAGATTATTATTCCTCAACAACACTATGACCCTTTCTTTCCTTACTTGCATGCTGCTTCCTCTTTTCAAGCAACCACCCACAGTAACAGTCTTCCACAATCACTACTAGCTTGGTGAATACCACATTACTTTGCGAAACATTTCGCATCCATTTTCTTCAGCAATCCAGCAGAGTACATCAACAAATTACCATTGTTTTTAGTTCAGATATGTTTCGCACAACACCAAAAAAGCTTCAAACTGCCATCATTTTCTTATATCTCAAGTTTTGCTGAGCATAATTCCTATTACGTTATCATCAAATAATGCTCTTCAGTCCTTCTCATGTCGTCTTTGGCTATTTCCGAAGAATCAAGTGTGATCCTGTTCCATCTTCATGGTTATACATATCGCATTGTCAACAGGCTCTCACTTATTTCAATAATGTTTGAAACCAGTCTGAAATGAATTGACTGATCTTGATAGGCCAGTGTAAGCAAAATCGTGAAATACCTCAAGTGGCTTTGCACAGGACTCGGGTGTCATTCTGATCAGAGTAAATTTCTAACAAGCGAACAAGCATAAGAATCCATTCTAAGATCGACTGGAATCATTTTCAGTTACTTCCAATGGAATCGTTTTCTTCATACCCCATTTCCCTACCAAAAACCGTTATTACATGTAAGAAGTAATTGATTCAAGAATACCTATTCATGCAATCACCCCTTTCGTCACTAATATTCTTTTTATTATTATTGCAAGTATTCATCTCATAGTTCTAACAACTCGCCTTTCCCGGACTTTTCACATTCACACTTTCGCTAACACGCCGACTCATTATAGCACGATTTGATACTCAGTCCACTTAAATACAAACAATCCGGCTGATATAAATCCAATCTCCATCAATATTCCTCTCACCTGCATGCTAAACGTTATTAACAATCCATTCGTTCTCAATTCTATTATTAAAATAAAATATTTATTATTTCTGTTTTATTATATTTCACGTTTTGTTTTATTTTGCTTTCAAGAATTTAAGTTACTTAGGGTCCCTCTGATTTTCTTCGGGCGAAAGAGCAAAGGATCCATGTGGTATATTGTTTCTGGTAATGCGAAAGGAGAAGCAATAATAGAAACATAGATGCGCAGAAATTATAACAGATGGTTGCCGTTGAGAATGACACTGGAGACTTGAGCTAAACCACTTGAGGTATGCTAGATCTTTTCTTGGATTGCCTTGGTGGACCTGATTTTAAATCATAGGAAATTGTCAGAGATTTTGAGTAGAATGGGGAATAATTAGGCCCTATATCATACAGTAATATCTCCAGTAACTCGCTCACAGCCACAGTGCGAACAATATTCTGATTATATGGAAAGCCTCGTGGAAATGCCGGAGATAAATCCATTTGGCGTTGAAATTCTGCCAAAGAACTTTTAAGTTCTTTGGAAGAATTTTGCGCATTTCTATTATAGAATGGGCATGCAGAATATAACGCTCTGTGAATTGCAAAAGAAAGTCAATTGGAATTGTCGAAATTACTGTTCTCAAGAAAGATGACTTCGCTGTTTGAGTTGTTGGACTGCAGGCAGTCGAGACTGAGAGATAGAAAGGTGAGAATTTTTAAAACATTCGAGACTGAATGGATTTTAAACGGATGTGGCGAGGAAACCTTAATCTAGCGAATGCCTTAAACAGGGAATTTCAGATTTGGTATTTTCTGGCATATTACATTATATTCTACAAAACTGCTGCCTTAAGTGGCGTAAGAAAGCAAAGTACAGTTTGGACAATTAAGACGTTCAGTAGTTGTTGAGTTGATGTTTGATATTTCTTCAGAAATAGAAAATCTGGTTTGGAGGTCGTAATGTGGTGATGTACGTCATTCATCTTTGCGTTTAGGCTGCGAATGTTGGTCAGGTGGATGGGAAAATGAATTTTTGTTGAATGAATTTTTAACACTGGTCTAAGAACCATAACTTGAAACTGGTTTGAGCATTCTTGTTTTCTGCTAATTTATTGTTTTCGCTAATTTCGCTCTTATTCAAATATAAATGTATCCATCTGACTCCCCCACCATATCAACTTTACCTATTATGTTGTCTGTTAACATATCTGATTTGCCATCTTCACTAAACACAGTGACGAAATACTTGAAATGTTTTATTTTTTCTATTGATCTTCATTCAGAATGTAGCTAAAAGTTTCTATATTGCTATCTATTATGGTCTATGTACTGCAAAGTTTCATGCGAAACCATTTACAGCCGCTATCCAATATTGTCAGAGACTGAAGACTTATCCTGGATGTGTTCAGAAGTAAAACAATCTGCATAAAGCTAGCAGCGAAGCTTGATATCTTAAATTCTAATATCGGTTTAATGCCACTTTTTTGTTCATAATATGATCCATTTAAATGAAGTATAAGACGGGAGATAATGTGAATTCTTGTCTTACACCTGATTTCACATCAAACCATCTTCGTTGATGTGAAAGCAGATTCATTTCGTTCTGTTCCAACTACTAACTTACAACTTAAACAAAGACTGTGCATTGCTCTCTATAATGTTCCATTGTCCTATACAACTGTAGTGTTTTGAAAGCTTTTGTCTTAGTACCTTTTCATGTTCCTTTATTAGATCTACAAAAATTAAAGTACAGATCCTTTCCATATTCCTATGTCTTCCAAACTGTTGGTCCTAAGGTGAAAATACGATCGTGACAACCTCTATTTGTCCTGAATCCAGATTGTTCTTCTTCTTCCAGTTTCTCTTCCCAATTTTTCTCAATCCATTTTCGAGTATGCGTTCATACATCCATCTTACATGAAACACCTAGTAGACATATATCTCTGTAATTCTGATATTCAGCTTTATTCCTGCATCCGATTTCTCTAATCCAGTCATTTAAAATCTTAAAAAGCAACGTTTTCTTTAGTGTTTGCCACCGAGACTATGAAGTTTGGTTCTAGTTTTCTAACAGTTTCATTCTTTGCTTGTATAATTGAGCACACTGTTTTCCTGCAACGGCTTCTCAATATTAAGTATTATTTTTTTAAAAAAAAACTTACATCATATTCCTTTATATCGAGTTAAATGGTTCTTTTCCATTCATTACCGTCCTACTTAAAGCTAAGTGAAGGTCATTTCGAAATTCAAATCCTCTGTCAGATGTAGTATCCTGAACCAGCATGATGTTTTCACTATCAACAATGACGTAGTCAATGACGCTTTTCGTATTTCTTGTATCCTCTCTTGATGTGAACTTGCGCATGTCTTTATATTGGAGCATGATATTAGTATTGACAAGTCCTTACGGATTATGGGATTCAGATTATGAGGACAGATTGGGAGTATGTGGATTTCAGACTCTGATTCACAGGAGAAAGAGCGGACACGGGGGCATCCACGGAAGTTAAGTTTTTTCACAGTCAAGAAATGGATAAGAGCTAGGTTTTTCTCCCAGAGAGCAGTGAGCGAGTGGAATAATTTGTCCTTAGGGGCAGCGAGTGCATCTAGTGTAAATGAATTTAAGGGAAAGTATGATAACAGGTTTGGGTAATTTATAACCTCCCTCGATGAGTTCTTGACTCCCTGGAGGTCTCAGATAATAATACTAATAATAATAATAGTAGTAATAATAATATTTCTTGTATTTCATTATTTCATATTTTTATTATTTTTGATTTTATTTTTATTATTTTTGATTTTTTCTTATATTATATTTTTTGTCGAATTTTACATATCGAAAAATACGCTCGTGTATTCTCCAATGGCAACTAACTTTTAGTACTTGCATAGTACTATACGATTGACAAAACAGAGAATTTTTATTCAACAATAATAATAAAAAAATCTTCTCCTATTCAGTACAGAACTGTTATTAATTTTGGGGGAATCCTATTGTCATATTGAAAATGTCATTTTAAAAAACGGTGGGCCTTAGGCTAATCGATTTTTTGTGCAACGAATAAGGTTTTTTTGCTTAGTTGGTCGACCCCTGCATATTTAAATTATTCCGAGTGTCCAAATTACGAAAGAGTGTAAGGACATGGAAACTGGTGCTATACGAGGTGAACTAAGCGAAAGTTTACCTCTAGTGAAAGAATGAATAGAAAAAGTCTTATTGGCGTGAAAATAGCCTGAAATCAATAAAAACACTTATTAGATGTGTTGAGCAATGTCTGTCATGTATGGAATGGAAATTCTTCTGATAACTGATGAGCAATGAGTAAGATGAATAATTATCTAATTGTTTTATAATATGATTGGAAAGTCACAATTAAGTATTAAGTTGTTGTCTTTACTGCTTTGAAAGTCTAGTGTAAAGAGCAGGTGATATGCTTCCTAGGGGCAAACATCTTCACGATGTCGATTTTCTGTTAAGGGTGGTGTAATGAGTGCTTCAGAATGAATATTCTGGAAAATGCAGGCGTACCAGAAGATTATAAACCGAAGAGCTGAGAGAATGACTAATCTGGAAGTTTACGGATGAATTCATGACAAGAGAGAACTAAGGGAAAGTACTAAGGGAAAGTGATCAGAGTTTACTCCACCTTTACCACGAATCGCCTCAGATCTGAAAATACTTGAGGCGCAAACTTGACTTGTTTGCTTATTTCGGAAAAAGGATTAAAACCAAGTTTATAAAATTGCTTGGTATCTTTCACACACACACACACACACACACACACACACACACACACACACACACACACACACACACACACACACACACACACACACACACACACACACACACACACACACACACACACACACACACACACACACACACAAATAAATAAATAAATAAATATATATATACATATGTATGTGTGTGTGTGTGTGTGTGTTATGTATATATATTTTATCAATTAATATAATTTGAAGTATGGAACCATCAAGGCCAAATGAAAAATAGCTGTGCTTCACGCGTCCGTTCATGTGAGAAGCACAAAGCTTTACTCTTCGTAGCCATCTTAGATTATCACTGGCAAATACTGGAGTGAGGATAATTTAAATTTTGATACGATTTTTAAATAGACCCATATAATACACGCGTAAATCGGAAAACGTGATCACATGAGAAATTATTACTTTTCCTGGTTGAACCAGAGAAAGGCTGAAATAACTCCATTTACTTACTTATTTATACATACATTCCACCCTTCTTGGACTATAATCAGTCATAAA
This sequence comes from Typopeltis vanoorti, assembly GCF_054136105.1. Classification (NCBI taxonomy): domain Eukaryota; kingdom Metazoa; phylum Arthropoda; class Arachnida; order Uropygi; family Thelyphonidae; genus Typopeltis; species Typopeltis vanoorti. The sequence goes on from NC_143569.1 coordinate 103,265,148, forward strand.
ATTCCAGTTAGAATTCAGGTCTATAATTGTAGTATTACTACAACTACTAACTGTATTTCATGTGGCACTGAGTTTGAAGCCATCTAGTGTGAGGTGGAATCCAACAAGACCAATTACATAGTGGGGTGTTGTTACAGACCTGGTGGATCAGTTGCTAGTGATGAAGAAACGCATCGCCAAATAGGAAAGATGAGCACGAAAAGAGTAATCATAATGGGAGACTTTAATTATCTAATTATTGATTGGGCAGCAGTAGAATCTCATGAAAAGATTGAAAATGAATTTGTTGAGCTGTTGCAGGACATCTTCCTCAAGCAGCATGTGACAGAAGGAACTCGAGGTCAAAGAGCGTTAGATTTGGTTGTATTGTGAAAGGGCATTTCAGTTAAGGACGTAACTATTCCTCCTCCGGTTGATAACAGGGATGATGCGGTATTAACTTGGGAAATGACTAAGTTTATAAATATTCCATTCAGAAAAGGCTACATAATGAACTGTAGAGCAGGACATTATGACCAACGGAGGCGTATAGTGAGTTCAGTGGAATGCGATCGGTTGATGGATGGGAAGATTATCGACAGTGCATGGGAAGCATTTAAACAATACTTAAATGATTCGATATCAGAGTGTGTCTCGAGAGTTCGAAGAATAAGTAGAGTAGGAGTCAAATGGACGTGTAATCTTATTAAGCAATAGATTTGTACGAAGAGCAGGACATTATGACCAACGAAGGCGTATAGTGAGTTCAGTGAAATATCGTGTTCATAATGTGCATTATGAAAATTATAAGCAGCAGGCTAGAACAGTCACAACTGTTTTTCGGAAAGCAAAGTCTGAGCATGAAATAAAACTGGCTCTACGTGCTGAAGACAACCCAAAAGAATTCTATCGATGCAATGCCAGTAAAAGAATGAGTAACTGTGAAAAAATAACTGTTCTAAATGCAGATGGCGGGAGGATAACGGATAAAGAAGAGATTCTTCAACTAACGAGTGTCCATGTAGTTAAAACTATCAACCTGGTGAACAAAACATTGAGCTCACTGTTACCTCTTCACTATATGAAGAAACTCAGGTGTATGAGGACGATATATTGGAGCTGATGCACAAACTGAATAAGAATTCAACAATAGGGACTGATGGGATATCAGCACGTGTGATAAAAGAGGGTTCAGCTGAACTGGCCATTCCTTTGACCAGGATATTTAATATGCGTCTCAGAAGAGGGAAGTTTCCGCAGGAATGGAAGGAATGTATGGTTATTTCATTGCACAAGTGTGGTGCAAAGACCGATGAATCCAACTATCGACCAATTAATATCTCAGGAGTGGTGGTGAAGATTGTGAAAAAATTGGTTAGGTCTCGGATTCAGAAATGGGTTGGCAGTGAATCTCTACTTTGCAATGAACAACATGGGTTTACTAAAGGAAGGTCATGATTTAGCAGCTTGCTCACATTCTATAACAATGTTACCATTGAACTAGCAAGAGGAATGGATACACCATGATACGTTTGGATTTTGCAAGGCTTGTGACAGAATATTACTTAATTCTGAAATAATTTTCGGGTGGTTCACTGAAGAAATATAAGCAGAAATATACTTTCGAACGTTGAGTGGTCACGGTCAACGTTTCGAATCTTCTTGTGCTTTGAAAAAAACAACTGGAGCAAGGTACGATTCAATTATGCAGATTTCGATGTTGAAGCACTAACGCTAGACATTCGGCAGCTAATGCTGTGAAATAAACAAAGAGTGACATTACATAAAATTCAAGCAGTTTATTTTTTCAGAAATCTTTAATTTCAAAGCGTGAGAAGTTTACAGAATTTGCAGGGGGACTGCTCGACTAAGGATTTTGAAGTTCTTCGCTGAATCGAACTGCGCTTTGGAAGTGAAAAGGAAATCTTTGATTTTTCGTTTTTCTTGGTATACGTTTGAAGGCCTATGTGATGCGATCCACATTCGCATTAGAAATATAACTTAAATAAATTAATAATATCGCATAAAATAACTCAAAATTGTTTTCATTTCTGAGAAAGAGAATTTTTTCTTTAAAACCCTGCGGAGTCATCAAAGATATCCAGCAACTCTTTACATGCCCACTAATTCGAAAAATTCTCGCGAATTCTCTTTCTAATCGAATTTTGTTATATCTCCTCCATAAGTGGAGAATATTCAATTGCGCGCATTTAATCGTAATCCAACTTGTTGAGATTACGAAGTTTGGAGCGTTCAGATGTGCAACAGCGTATTACTTTGGCTAATTATGGAGAGAGTGATGAGCGTCTAATTCCAGTGATTACTTAATTAAATATGAGGGCAAAACCTTGATGAAATTATCGAAATGTTAATTGCGTAATACAGAAAACAGGAATTAATTTTACTTTCTGACAGTTCGGTTTGAGGGGATGAAACTGAGCTGAACCTCATTGAAGACGAGGAAATGATGCTGTATGTGACAAAAATGGTTTATTTTATTTTCCTTGAGTATTATTGTTATTATTAGCAATTCTTTTCTTTTCTTTTCTTTTTTTTAGCATGTACTCAATGATAGGTGCTTTTTTGCAAGGCTGGACATGAACCGGTGAAATACTGGTTTTAAATCACAATGAAAAAAAAAACTGTCACATTGCGTAAAGCAGACGGTCCAGTCAGAACACAATCCATGAATAGACAAAAAGGACAGGTTTTCACAGACTTAGTTGCTAAGAAGTCATCATACGTAATTATATATACGCAGCCAACCGGTTAGGCAGAGTTCGCATCGATCATCCATTGTTCAATATAAAAAACGAGCGTTGAGGATTTCGTGATGCATGGCAACCTACAGAATGGCACTTCGCAAAGTGCCATTCTGTCGGAAACGTCCATCAAGAAGAAATTCTTTAATCGGATATTTCCATCAACCAAACAGTCCATCAAGTAATATTTTCCTGAAGTGAAATATTTGTTGAAGGAATGAAGGATGGAATATTTCTTCACGGGTGTCACGTGTCGACGAACGTATTTCAGAAACGCTTTCTGAGGATCGTGTCCTCAGCTATTTGATGCAGTGTAATAGATTCGCTGTGGATTCGGAGTAAAGGAGTTTACATTTATTGTTAATTTACTGCTGGAATTCCAGTTTGGAAAGAATGTTTTAATGCGATTCGTCGTTATTTTAGAGAGAGCTGAATTGAAGAGAGTGAGCCCAGAGTTTGCCAAGAGTTTTTACATTTTTTAAGGAATTGGCTGATGTAGACTCGCTTCCTGGTTACGATAGATGACATCTTAGTGGCAAAAGTTGTAGAGAAAATATTGGATAGATAGTTCTTTTCGACTATAATTATTCTGAGAGTAAAGCGAGAGTATCCTCAAAAGAAATAGAATTTTTGTCGGCTAGGGATACAATGCAATGAGATCTTTGAGGATAAAGACTAACCGAGTTAAACATCATGTGAGAAATAGGACTGACCACTCATTCAGAACGAGTGTTTTCCAATTCGAATGGTCTAATCTCTTCTTTATTTAATACTGTTCGTCATGATTTTACCAACTGAATGCTTTAAAAGCCAGGTGTTTAATGATCAGCATGACAAACCATTCCATAGAAATCATTCCACAGGATGTACTATAAGTACGGGCCATTCCAGTTTCTCAGACACGAAACCATACTGGACTCGCAAATTTATTTTCCTCTACATTCCACCCGTAGTCAGATGATTCATCCTGAGCGAAATTTCTTTTTTAATCGGTTAGGTAAATGGATTACTCGTGTTTATTAAAAACTTGCCTTGCCCAGTGTAGGCTGTTAATAGTTATAAGTTGTTTATATTTTTAAGACTATTACCTGTCATTATGGGACGTTTAATTAATAGCTTATATATATATATATATATATATATATATATATATATATATATATATATATATATATAAAAACCATGGACCTCTCATTTAAAACATGTTGATGCTCCTCAAGACGTAGTGAGGAGCATCAACGTACCATCTCTTACAAGAGAACCCTTCCGAGCGCCCTCTCCAGTCATGTTCTTTTCTCCGCTAACTCTAATCTGGAAGAGCGTCAACACCAGATAGACTGGAACCTTATGACCATTATCCATAAATGCAGTGACGAACTAGAGAGGAGTATCGTAGAATGAAAAGAAATATTTCTGGACCCATCACACATGAACAATAATTTAAGCTACAGCTTGCCTGACTCTCACAGCGCAACGATTCAATTCTGGCGCTCTCGAGTCAGTAGCCACTAACGTATGCCTCACGCTAGACCTGCCACGCGGAAACTAGTTCAAATTTGATTGTTGCTATTCGCGATTTGTTTTATATGAGAAGTCCATGTTTTTTAACTTATATTTTCCAGTTCTTTTGTAGTTATTTACACACCTGAAGAAGTCGGAGTTCCGACGAAACTAGACGTGATTGAGTAAAGCTTTTTTATCATACCTTTCTCGGTGTTCCTAGTCAGTATAATTATTATTAAAAAAAATTTAAAAAAATATATATACTGTATATACATATATTACATTACAAGCGTTTTTCAGTCTGGATTTTGAAATCCCAGAGTATTTTAGCTTTTGCATTCTCAACCACTTTCTGGTTAATTTTATGCTTCCAATAGTCTTTCGATACTTTAAACTCGTACGTTTTACAAAAATGCCAAAGAATTATCTTAGCCGCATTATCGTTCCTTTTACGGTTCTCAATTTGTGCGATTTTGCTGCACCCACTGATAGTGTGGTCTACCGTTTCTTCCTTCTCTTTGCACAGTCTGCATTTACTGTCTTCATGAATTGTTTGTGTTTTTGACTTCATAACATTGGGTTTAATCGCCTGTTCGTATGCTACGAAAATTATCGACTCTGTTTCTTTTATTAGTGCTCCATTTCTCAACTATTGCCAGGTCAAGTTGCTGTCAACGCTGTCCTCTATGCTGTGAAGATATTTTCCATGCAGTGCCTTATTTCGACATGTTTCAGTTCTCACTTTTACTTGTTTGGTCTTGTACTCCAATTTGGTCTCTATGGGTTTAAATAAACCCTCTTTTTACTTCAGTCAGAAATGTTTCCGTTCTTTGCTGCAGCAAATCATTCAGATTTCGTTTTTCTTCTTAAGCGAATAGTAACTAACATAGCTACCTACCCAGAGTCTAAATTTCTGACGAAAGTGAGATTCTTCCGACCACCACCAGGTGGGGCTAGCCGAACTTCGGTGAAGTCCGGTAGGTCTGGGGCAACCGGATAATTCGATTACTCCATCGCTTTGGTGAACGACTTATATCTTTCACAGGCAACAGGAGTCACATCCCCAGCTCTCACATGAAACACAAAACCTCTGTGGTGCTAATCATCACTGGCAGTTTCTTTGCGTATGTGAATCCACCTCACCTCTTTTCACACTGGAAGAAGGAAACTGTCGTAAAATATTCAGATGATTCCAGCTGAACGCCCACTTACTTTCTCCATATTTTTTCCAGCTTGTAGGAGTGGTGTTTCTATAATACGTCAAACAATGTTTGATTCATGGAGAGTCAAACATTTCTTCTTCTTCAGGGATATAGCTGAAAATAGTTCCTTCTGCATATATATAGGCTGCTAAGAAAGTACATAGACTAAACCCAACAGTAACGCATTATGAGACTTCAGGTCATTTGGCGATCCAGTGTATTTTTTGGAGGATGGGATTTTCTTCACATTAGTAACCTTACCATAAGTATTTGTCATTAAATCATTAACTTTAATGAGATGCTGGCGTTAAGTTTTCACTCTGTTTTGTAAATCCGCTCATTGGAAGTCTGAAGCGGTTTGAAAAAATATTCCCGTTACATCTTAGAGACCATTTTATGGATTTCTTTGTAATTGTTAAAAAAAACGAAACTTTATTTAGACCACCGTCAATGCTAACGTGCACTTTAATTTTACAACCATTCGGTAGTAGCTATATATAAATATATATATATACACACACATATATATACATGTGCCTAACTATATATACATTAAAAATAAATAAAAAATTCCGCCAAATTTAACGGATCCTTCGTAGCTCAATCAATATAGACGAAGTCCTTTGGTCGAAAAGACGTGAGTTCGATTCCCATCCAAGACGTGAGGAACCTCAATCTGGTTTCCTTCAACTAAAGGTAAGTTAGCTGGTGTCTTACGGAGGTAGGAGGTTCCCCCCCCGGAAACTCGGGTTTCTCGTCCCCCAGAACAGGCAAACCAGCCGCGTGAACACGCGCATCTAGAGACATAACACACTATGGGAGGCACAGTTGGTGCCTCCCACGCATACGACAACTTGGTACGTTATCGTATGCGTTTTCTAAATAAATAAATAAATAAATATACAGAAAAAAGTAAAAAAAAATCTTAAATGCAGATCTTCGTTATAATTCCAAATGATCATGACAAACAATATCAGCTCTGGAAACGGGCTAATTCTTCTCCAAGTATGTCTTCCACGTTTTCTTAGGCTTAAGTGTACCTGCAAAAAAGTTTAACGAGACGTTGGGAAATCTTTTTCTTTCCTGTCGTTCAGTTTTTTCCCTTTTTTACAGATGGGTACTCTGATGTTTGTACTCCAATCATTGGAAACGGAACACCCGTTTCGAGTTCATCTTGGGAATTAAACATGGTAGGTAGACACTGGAAAACTGTTCTACCTGCATATTTAAGAAGTTCATGTTGAACACCATCTGTTTAGATTACTTTTTACAGCTGATGTTCCCGATAGCTTTCTTCTATATGCAAATATGATCCCCCCCCCCAAAAAGCTGAAGGAGTTGACTTTTTTTGTTATATTTTTGTGAGTTGTTGGTTTGAGTTTTTTGGGCATATATCGGAAAGAAGTCTGTTTCAGGGGAAGTGCACTCCTGATTGCATTCATCTTGAATGTTTTCCACTGCAGTTTTGTCATGCATTGCTTAATTTAACAAGATGTCAGAGTAATTACCGCATACAACTAGAATATCGTTATCTTCATATCACAGTTATCTTTGATTCCGTTTACAGTATTCTTAACTTCATTTCTAATCTTTCTTAACATCAGAGGAACATTTGCCACCTTTATGATATTTGGGTGCTTCTCATAACGGTACATTAGAGGTCTTTTGGATAAACACGCTTAAATCAAATTCACACTTCGAGGATTTCTTGTGGAGGAATCGAGAAAGACGAATTTTTCAATTCGTAAATGTTTAAATTAAGAAACATTTCAAGGATCGCATACTCATTTTCCAATACTGATCACTGTTTTCTGCAGTTTGTGTTGCAAAAATCAAAAATGTCTTCGAGTTATTCCTTGCTGCGATGACAAAGCTCCTTTTATCACATTATTATAAACAACTTTTGTAATTGCTGATATCAGCTAGTGTTCTTCGTCGCCTCTGTTTCATGAAAGAGATGACGAATTGTAGTCTTTACTTTTGCAAGTCATCTCTGTATATCTACTCTCTCTCTCTCTCTCTCTCTCTCTATATATATATATATATAAAGATTAGCCGAAATTTGAAACGTGATATTATATATATATATATATATATATATATATATATATATAATATCATCTCTATGGAGTATCGTGAATGTAGAATGGTGCATTTGAAAGAAAGCTGAACCTGTTCTTTTGTAAAATCTTTTTATTCCATGCCAAATGTTATCGCACCTGGAATCCCCTCACATTGGCTGATGATCTCTTCACTTCACTTTCCTTCCTTCATTTGCTATAATTGACGTTTTAGACTACATATATCTGAAAGACGATCACATGCAATTTAACTGTCCGAACAGTGGGATAATCTTCCTCTGCAATTTTAACCTCCACAATTTAGACTAGCTTCCCTTCTCCTACCGCAGAGACCAACCAGCAAAGAAGCAGAACTCTTTGCTCTTATTAATGATTTTACAAAAATTGTTCACTAACGAGCAAAATTCCAGATGATGTCTTCATTCTCCCATTCCCTGTTCTCAGCACTCTCCCCCTCTAGATACAAAGCTGATGTTCTCATAAATTTTCCAAGTCTTATTTATTAAAGATCGTTCTTCTTCGAACCATCCACAGTCTGGTGTCCTGCAGCGCTACTTGAGTGGCATTCGGATGACCTTCGTGACCACTATGTCTCGTTTGTCTGATCTGATTATTGCTTTTACGTTTCTGATTCTACGTCTGCTCTGATATAACAAGAGAAAGTATTATCGCTGGTGAGTGTTTTCCTTTCCTACTCCACTTAAAATTCTCGATCCTTATCCAACCATGGTTCGCAAACTATTGTGCCAAAGGAATCGTAGCCAAAAATTCTGCATATTCTCAACGGCACATGAAGATTATTATCATTATCATTATCATTATTATCATTATTTTACGGCGTCTCCATGGGGTCCGGAGAACTCATCGCGGGAGACCTAAATCAACAATCATACACACAAATCCAACATAACCTGTTTGAATGCATTCACCGTCAGGAAACTCAACCAATACTGGCAATCCATTCCGCTCGATCTCCACTCTCTAAGCAAAAATCTGGTTTGCACACACCTGCTGAGCACATTCTTATACAAGTTCCACAGATGTCCTCTAGTTCTCTGACTATATGGCATATATTGAAAAATTTCACTTGCATCAATTTTATAAAACCCCTTTAATATCTTAAAAGTTACTTTCATGTCCTCTCTTTTTCGCCTATGAACTAAACATTGTAAACACAAACTTTCGATATATCCTCGTAGGGAATATTTCAGACCTGTCACCATCTTGGTTACTCGTCTCTGAATACACCTCACCACCTTCTGATCCCCACGAAATCAGGTGACCAAATCTGTAAACAATAGTCAAGATATGGCGAATCATAGTCTTATAAAGAGGGATAATAACTTCCTTATCTTATTTATCAACATCCAAGTAATTAGCTGAGCTATTTACCAACTTTTGCAATATGCTCTCTGAACTTCAACTCTTTGTCCACCATTATCTCCAAGTGCCTAGCCTCATCAACTTCCTACAAACCAATACCATCATTATGATTCGCTATATGTAACTTTTCAACCTGAAGTGTATAACCTTACATTTTGAAACATTCTTCTCACCCGTTGTACTGCTCATGAGTATAGTGATCATTTTTTTATATATATTCCTCCTAAATATTTTCTTTTTTTTCTAGTTTTTGCTTTATATCCCTACTCACCCACTTACTTCCAACTTGGTTTATCCTCCTGACCTTGGGTATGCCATCTGATACTGCTACGTTCAAGCAATCTCTGACCACTTACCATGCCCTGCTAACATTCTTTCCTTGTAGCTTCTCGAGCCATGGCAATGTTCCAAGATGGCTCCTGTGTCTCTCATCATCACCAGTCTTATAGTAGAACATAAATCCCTTCCTGATAGAGAACTCTACATGTTTGGAAACTTCCCAGAACAAGACTGCATGGCCACTATTCACTGTTGGAGACAGAGTCTACCTTGAATCTACCTTGAGTCTACCATAATCTACCGTGGTTATGGATACATCTTCTGATGCTATTGATCCAATACCCTCAAACCCCTTGTCCCCTCTATAAAATGTTGTTTCATGTAATTATCCTTTAGCTACTGTATAAATCCCACTTTAATCTTGCCATGCCCCCTTTTCCCCCTCCAATCGACGTCCCCATAGTTAAAGTCTCCCATAATAATTGTTAGGTCTATACTTATTGCGATAATCTGCTGCTGCATATGGTATCTGCATCTTCCTGTGCAACCCTGGTCAATAACAAAACCGAACAACATATTTCGTCTATTTGCATCTTTCCAATACCAGATAGCCTCAAATCTATCATCTCATCCAGACTTAATATACTGTTTAATTTCTACTTGGTTGAAATTCCATAGCTATCATCAGCAATACCCAACCCTCTGTTCTATTCCTTCTATCCTTTCTTAAAATACAGAACCCTTTGCATTTCATCCATATAACTTTATCATTTTTTGTCAACAAGATATCATCGATGCTTAAAGTTTTTGGCCACCTCGAGCTGACCAATGCAGAAAGCTCTTCTCCCTCATTCCTGATACGTCTTGCATTTGTGAACATGCATTTCATCATCCCTTTGTAATCATAAATAAATACTATCCTTGGGTATGCAATCTGATTCATTCATTTCATTACACATACCCTTGTGTAGTGTCATTAACACCCCTTTCAAATTTGAAACCTCTGAAATCCTATTAGGAATTGCATAATCATTAATGTACCTATGCTCATGTATCTCAGGGGTGGACAGACACGTGCTTGAATTCATCCTCCCTAATATCTCTAGTTTCTTTGGATTTGAACTACCACACTCTCACTAACCAACACTTTCTCCAAACATCTAACTGCTAAACTATTTAAATGTGGTCCGTCAGGCATATTTAAATCCATAAGCCCTTTCACCCATCAAATACACTCCATACATCAATAAACTGCCCACTATTCCTCCTGCACAATCTTCTCATTGACTCGTTAACAATTCTTCTCATTTCTGTTCTATCATATCGAGGCATCCAATTCACAGTTTGTACTTTCCTGGTCTTCATTTTTGTTTCCACAAAGAACTCTTTCATATGTTCTCGTACAATCAACTCGTTCGCTCCATTCTTCTGCATACTTACGGCATCATTAACATCCTTTATCTTCGCGCGTGGAAAACATGATTTTTCACTTTCTCATTAAGTATACCTCTTGTCACCGAATCGCCATACATTACTCTCTCTTTTCTCCCAATATCTCGCCTTTTGTGGTTTTCCCATTCACTCTTTCTTTCATTCTTCGTCCTTCCGTACAACACACCAATCAAGTCTCCAATCGTACGAGCTCATGTTGTGCCCTGTAAAGGAGTCTGCTTGCAATTTATTTCCGCTCTAGCATCCCATCATCCACATAAAATTTCAGTTTAGCTTTTCATTACGGCTTATAACAACTGCAAAAAATCATCAAGAAATCCAACGCATATCTGGAGGGGCCATATATGCTGGACCCTTGTAAAAGCTGTCGGGCATGACTTCTCCCTTTCCATGTTTCCACCTCTCTCACAATGGTACAATAGTAATATCTCCTAAAGAAAGGGCAACATTTTAATTAAAAAACAGATACATTTCAAAAGAGTTTACTTCATGTTTTTTTTTTGGGCCATGAAATATGAAATTAAAAGATGAGACTGACTCATCCTTTTGGGGAAATAAAATATTGGCATATTTTTTAAAGTCTATTTTGTTTTATAATCGATATATTTGAGATATCGATAATAAAACAATTTCAATCACTTGGGGATATTCTTTCTCAGATACATCTAAGCATTGCTCTTTAACTGCTAATATTAAGTAAGCAATATTTAATTAAGAATTACCTCGATCCTGGGAGAATAGTGGAATGTTGTCACTTCCAAGGAGTCCAGCATGATTGTCAGATTTATAGACCGGCATCTGATTATGGAAGGAAAAAAAAAAGACCGCTAATTTATTGTGTGTTAAATGGATCCTAACATATCAACAGAGTGTGTTGATTGAACCATAGTGTTAAAATAATTATAATATTAAATATTTTTAACATAGGAGGAAATACGTCTGCCGACCCATTTTAAGGCCATACCAAGAGCAATGTAATAAGCAATGGTAAACTGAAAACGAAACGTGTCGTGAAAATCACATTAAAAACTCTAGGAATGCTGATCAATTTCTAAGAAGAATTATGTATTACCAAAAAATCAGTCCGTTAGGTTATGTTAGTTAATTTTAAACTTCTGTGAAGCTAAAAATTAACCTGTTCTCTGAACATCAAGAAAACGAAGATCAAATATCAAGAATTAAACAATTAACAGAATCGGATCACAGTTTTAGTCTTCGTTTGGAACAGTATTGGAAATAAAATATATTTCAGTACTGTTCTTCACTGAGGTGACGCAAATATTTTAAATTTAAAATTACTTCTCATGGCTAGAAAATTGTCACTTGACGTTCAAAATATTGGTAGATTTAATGGAATTCAAGAAATTTGTATAAGTTTGAATGAAATACTAGATAAGTAAATAAAATACATCTTTTGGTTCTAACAACAGAATAAAACACGTGTCCAAATTAGCAGTTGAAAGGTCAGTTATAATCTATTCTGCTTTAATCAGGCCATTCAATATAACCTCTCCAAGACAAGATAATTCCACTTTTCGTGGAATGGCCTTTCCACAAATGGGACTATAATTGCTTATAAGCGAGCCAGCTGACCAGTGAAATTCCCTTCTCGAGTTTATTTAGGGGTGAAGTGATATTGTAATATTTTGTCGTCAGAGTTTGGTCTCCGTTTGCTGTTGACTCCCTTCTTTCACGTGTTCAGCGAATCTCGATGATCCAGGTCACCCGAATTAAATAAGTAGCGAAGCTATTGATTAATTATCCTATATTCCAGGATACGCATTAAAGTGATTTTCCGGACTTTCGGCCACCAGAAAGTGAACGAGTTAGAGAAGCTGCAGAGGGTTCCAGATTAGCTCGAAAATACTCGATGTACTTCTTAGGATAGCCGTGTGCAGAGTTTAGGAAATGTCGTGACTATGCTTGGATTGGAGTCTCTCACTGTCGGAAAATGATGTACACCAGTCCTCACCTGTGCTGAATGCTAACTGAGTCTTTCAATACTTTTCAGAATCATGAAAAGGTACCTAATAGTCCAAATATATAGCAGAAGTGATGATCTTGACTTAATAGATAATAGTATCACATTGACATATTTCTTACAGAACTGCAAGAGGAGTGTTATTATTTCAGAATAAAATATCAAACACCAATAACATATTCAAAACAATCAAGAATTCAACGTGAGAAAATTTCAAAACTAATAAAACAGACTCTTCATCGTCCAGTAGCATCCTCTAGCAAGAGGGTTACAGCAGATGAGCCATTTCTCCATTTCTCTCTATCTGTCGCCTCCGTCATTCTTAAACCAGCCCATTCGACGATATCCTTGAACCACTTTTTGGTTGGCCTTCCACATCTTTTCTTCAGCTCAACTTTCTCTTGTAATATAGTTCTTGTCAGGTGTCCCGAAAAACCTCTCAGAAGATGTCCTGCAAATCTGGTATTTCTTTCCATAATATTCTTGACCAGTGTTCCTTCCATCCCAACTTTTCTTAAAACTTCTTGATGTGATATTCTCTCTGTGTAGCTAATTTTTCCCATCTTTATATATAACACCACATTTCCAATCCACTAATTCTTTTCATATCTCGTTTTCTGAGTGCCCATGATGCACTTCCTTCCATAACTTACAATACTCTAAACTGTTGCTGTAACTATTCTAATTCTAACACCTATTTTAGTATTCTTGTTTATTAAAATTCTTTCCATTTCCATAAATTCCGATTTAGCTTTGCCTATTCTATTTCTAATGTCCAAATCTGAAGTTCCTTTCCCTGAGATCCAGCTATCTAAATATTGAAATCTCTCCACGTCTTCTACAATCTTTCCTCCACATCTTATCTTTACATTATCTCATATTTTTCTGCCCATTATCATTATCTTGGTCTTCTTTGTGTTAATCCTTAGTCCGTTTTCTTCATGAGAGTTTTCAATTCTTTCAATAATTTGTTGTAATCCACTGTCACTTTCTGCCATCACCACTACATCATCCGCATATCTTAAATTATTAATGATTCTTCCATTTATTTTTATTCCTTCTTCTACATCCTCAAATGCCTCTCTAAGCATTTGTTCACTATAAAGGTTAAACAATAATGGTGATAACTTGCTTCCTTGTCTAACTCCTCTTTCCACCGGAGATTCTCCTGTTTCCTCTCCATTTACACATACTGACGCTGTTTGTGAGCAATATAATATTTTTAAAATTTCCAAGTCAAAAGAGTCAATATCAATATTTTCTAGAATCTCAAAAAGCCTTTTAGCTAAATAGAAATAGAATTACCTCCTTTTAGTACAATTGTAATGTCATGTAAAGAACTTGGAGTTTAAATTAATATTATATGAATGCATCATGTATACAATGAATGGGCAAATTAGATGTAAACAATAGTCCAAAGGTCACTGGCAGGCCTGAGGCATTGGCAATCTCGGAAAGCGAGATACATTCGTTTCCCAGAAGACGCCTGCTATAGATCTCGCGATGTGCCGAAAGTCGCGATGTGCGGATAAAGGAAGTAGCAGGTGGGAAAAAGATCGCAGAAAGAAAAGGGCGCTATCGCAGCGAGTCACAGGGTGCTAAAAAGGGGGAAAGTGAAGGGAGAATAAAAAGGGTTTGCACCCCTTCCTCAAGGCTTTTTTCTCGCCTATTTTGCTGGATGATGATTCGACTTCTTCCGTGGACCGGAAGTTCCTGATGGCGTTTCTTGGCGATAGTACGATATCGGACGGTGCGCCTTTCCCTTCGATGTCGGAATTTTCGCCGGTACGAAAGCGTGAGATGTCGGCATATGCTGTCTTCGCTCCTTCGCTGAAAGTTCCGACGGAATAATATCGCGGACATATGCCAGAACCGGCAGTAGAAACGACGATGGTCCGAAACAAATCGAGAATAGACGAGGGAAAAACGCCAGGTGCAGAGCATAGTTTAATCTGATGACCATAGTGACCCACCACGTGGACGCAGGCTTACGAAAGTATCGAGAGGTAGTTCAAACAAAGAAGAACAGTTCAGACGGACCTGCAGATCCTTCCCCAAGAAATGGTAAAGTACAGATTTTGTTGTATAATTACCCAGTCGGTAAAAGGAAAAGATCACTGTAGTGTAATAATCGAGTATGGACAGTATTTAAGAACTTTATGTGAGATTATTTAGCAGTGGCTAATGTCCATAAGACAAATTGTCTGGAATGGTTATAGATGTTTGTGACTAGTTTAATATGCAAAACGAACATAGTAGATAGAATATTGATTAGAAGTGTATAATGTGTATATTATGTGTGTTTAATCTCTAACTCAAAAGAAAGATTTATTGTTCATGCATTAGAGTATTAATCAGTTTGATATGATTAAATCAGTTTGATTTAGCATATCATTGAACTAATTGAAAGTGAGATTGGTCTAAGTGTATATTATGTCTTTAGATTCCAATAAAATATGTTTTTTCTTCTATGCCTGAGTTTTGCCTGTGATATGGACCAAAACTACCACTCATTAATCTGAACTATTGCGGGGGTCGGAATTGAAAGAAAGGTATAACATGTTGTTATAGAGCATAGGTTCCCAAAGTGGGCTGTACCGCCGCCCCATTGGGCGCTGAAGCCTTCTGGGGGGGGGGGGGGGCTATAGTGGGATCAGAAGCATTAGGGGACGTTCAGGCGGTCTAGGGTTCGGTGGCGCTTTATAGAAGAAATTAATAATATATATTTAAAAATTAATTATTTTCGTGATTTTGTGATTAGATAATCATTTAAAATTTAAATATTGCATTTTAATTCATCTTATGCCCGTCTTACACGATCAATTTTTTTTATCAATTTTCTATTTCAATTATTTAATCATTTGAAAATTTACCATGTTAGATAGAAATAGATGGCAATTTTCTATGTCAATGAGAAAATAGAGCATGTATATATGTGTGTATAATAGGTTTTGTTTACAGTACCAAATTTAGTTATATTTCATTTCAAAATATATATATAAAATATATAAAACCACTTTTATATATTATACTGTTTTCTGTCGTTATGTTTTGTAGGTTTGTTGTTTATATATTGTGT
This sequence comes from Typopeltis vanoorti, assembly GCF_054136105.1. NCBI lineage: Eukaryota > Metazoa > Arthropoda > Arachnida > Uropygi > Thelyphonidae > Typopeltis > Typopeltis vanoorti. The sequence goes on from NC_143569.1 coordinate 103,280,849, forward strand.
AATTATTTTATTTATTAATTATTATTTATAATTATTCGGACAAAACGCGGAAAACTGTTATAATGGAGGGCGTTATAAAATTTATGTTTTGCAAATTGGGCGGTGGCCCGAAAAAGTTTGTGAACCTATGTTATAGAGGTTATGACTGCAAACCAGAATTTACTTAGCCGCAATAAAGCGTTTAATTTATGAGTTTAAACACTAAATTTATTCACCTTTGTGCACCAAAAGTCCGGAAAAGTCTCCCTGAATAAGAGTCCCCTCTATTCTAAGATATTGGCTGGCGCAGCTTTAAAAAATAAATTTGTCAATATCTGAAGAGGAGATGGCCCCAGAAAGAAATTAGAGGATTCGTTTCTTTTAGCAAGGAATAATTTTTTACAATCAGGGTAAGCACGTGAGTAAAAATTAGGAATCGGCTAGAGATATAGAATTTGCTTTCCTTATAGAATGAACACGTAAGAAGTGATACAGATATTAGAGTCAGGGAAATTTTGTAAGTCTTGTAGTTAGTGTAGAGAGGTCAATTCATAAAGGAAGTAAAATAATTTAGGAAAAGAAAAAATATAACAAAATGCTTTTTCAAATTGCAGAAATCCCCAAATAAATTTTCCACTATGGTTTAGCGTTTTCTCCCCAATAATTGTTAGACAAGTTATAGCCTCTCTAGTTCCTCTGTTGGTGAGGAATCCAAACTGTTCCTCATTCATTTATTTTTCTATTTTATTCTTAATTCTCTCTAAAATTATTTGCACCAGAATTTTTGCTGTCAGTTATAAGACTTATTGTTCTAAAATTGTTACAGTCTAAAACTCCCGTCTTTTTTGGAATGGGGATAAAAACTGAACTTCTAAACTCCTCTGGTAATTCTTTTCCCTCGAAAATTCCATTCATAATTTGCCATAACACGTCCATAGCTTTTGTACCTATATTCCTTATAAGTCCTATCTGTATACCATCTATTCTAGGATATTTTCCTTCTTTCATCTTTTGAATTGCTAGATCTTCCAGTTTGAAGTAAGATGTTCACATTCCAAGATCCAATGTGAAAATTACTTTTAGCCCCTTTTCCACATGAATATATTCCATTTTCCTCTTCTCCACCTCCCGCAGGCTTTAGTAAAGACGATTCATATGACTGACATGCAATCTGGTCAATATCCATACTGAAACAAGTGACTTCCCTGTAGCCAATTGCGCAGTTAGGAACCAAGGGGTCCCATCCAGAACTGTGCATTGCTCGTCATTTTGATCCTTGCTGCCTATACAAACTAAGGAAAAGTAGAGGCATAGTGGCTTCCCGTTGCCTTCTATGCATGAAGAAATTCAAAAATAGAAACATTGAAAGATTCACTCCTAGCCCTCGAGTACTCTAATAGCACTGAGGAGAAGGAACAAGAAAGAAGAAAAGAAAAGAAAGAAAGAAGAGTAGGGGACCATCCTATAGATAATATAAGAGATTGATATTACAACAGACTAGAAAACAGACTATAAACAAGACTAGAAAAGGAGAAAAATCACTTGCATACGATTTGACAAAATCTGTGGTGTCAATTATGTGATATCAGTTATCTCTTGCTAGATTACAGTCATCACAATCCAATCGATCATCCTCAGGGGCTACTTCAACTGGCATCTTGTACGACTGCAGTTCACCCTCACTAAGCATCAGGAGCATGCCTTCCATTAAGGAGGGCTGAACATGTGCTTTTCTCCCATTCCGTGAAAAAAATGCTACCAAACTAAGAAAACATTTGCTTAAAAGATTAAAAATGTAAGATTTACTTACTCCATTAATCGGTATCCGCTGTCCACGCAGATTTTCTGAATATCATAAAATAGATATTGCAAATAATGTTACATATAAAATCATCAGATATTTTTTAAGAATACACAGATTATTACAATTATGTTAATTTTCGTAAATATAGCAGAACTGCAAACAGTTACATATTGGGTTAATATATTTATGTTGTAGCAGACCCCTGGAATAAATGTATTAGTACATTAATTAAGTGTAGTGAGTCCGGTTTCTTTTATGGAGCAGCCACCTCACGCACGCACGCACGCACGCACGCACACACACACACACACACACACACACACACACACACACACACACACACACACACACACACACACACACACACACACACACACACACACACACACACACACACACACACACACACACACACACACACACACACACACACACACACACACACACACAGCTGCGTATCATCGTCTGATCCCTACAAGCATTTTGCTGTATTTTTTTAATCAATTTTTAGGTGCAGCTCTTCAGATCTCCCGATAAAAACGAGCATTGAGGAGCCAGCTGATGACCAAACTGATGGCGAATTTAATGCGAGAAAAAAGGTTCAAATTATATGTTTGTGAAAACAATCAATATTTACGTTGTGATGGCAGATTAACAGAGCTAATTCATTGCAATCCTCAGCAGCTTAGGTTCAACAACACGGTGTGCAAATCTTCCGAACTTCGCCCACACTACGCATCTCTTCGCATGTCCCTTGCTTGGGAATTAGAAATGTGTGCTTCTTCACGCGAGAGTGCATTTACGAGGTTGAATCCTACCAATCACCAGCTTCTGATGGGTTTATGACATCACTATTCTGAACTTTATTGTGAAAAAAAGTGAAGCAGCTCTTTTATGTCAATGGATTCACTTATCACTAACTTGTACTGTGAAAATTGAAATCTTTGCTTAATCATCCTCAGTGGAAAATACGACTTTTTTTTCTCTTAAATTAGGTAGATGAATCCAACCTACATCACTTTTCCATTCGTTTCTTTGATATGAACATGCATTTAAAGAGATTCCACATGTTCTCCTCATATACATAGACAACAGCAGCTGCAATGAAAGTGATAGTCTTCTTCTATGAGAAGTTCATGCTGCAAGACATACAAGAGAATCCCACCCAAAATCGTATCCTTTACGGAGAGAACCACTGAAATATTCACAGCTTGCATGCTCTTGTGACAATTCCTGATCCGATAGCATTATTCTAGCAAATGAATTCACTTCATGTGGATCATTTATTCCTAGTGAGTGGTGCCATGATATTTTGAGTGAAACAAATTTATAAATAAAGTTTTTCGATATGTTTTCCTTCCCCCTTCATACATCAGATGAAATAATTACGCAAATTAATGGACCTCCGTTTTAAATTGCTAATTAGTTGCCTACTCCCCTTGAACACGGGAATCTAAACACATCAGAGCTCAAAACGAATTCAACAGAAAAAAGCTTTTGGGTTACGTTGCAAAGAAATGAGAAATGAACGAATTTATGAATCGGCAACGCCCCTGTTACTGCTGATCTGTTTCCGAGTGTTAGTGTTGGAGATATCCTCTATTGGAAAAGGTATCCTCTGAGCAGCAGTCGGTTAATATTATACATTAAGAAGTTACAAACGGTTCGAGAGAGAGAGAGAGAAATCAGGCTTTCCACGTGATTCTACAAGTTGTCTATAATTCTGTCCTTTGTATTCTTTAATCTTTTACTTGTGTTCTACACCCGAAGTGCTTCTTTCGTAGGATATGAAATCCACTTTCTGTAAAAAACTTTGCCGCTGTCCGTATGGGACCGACCAACTTAACTTGCATTCACAAAGCTCATGCAGAAATTCCTCTGATTCCTCTCCTCATTAAAAGAATCGAACCGTCCTCTAAATATGTTCTGGGGGGGATGGAGTGTTTAAGGGGATCATCATTTGTAATGGGCAATCCTGAAGATATCTGTTGTGTGTTAATAAGAATCGATATTAATAAAAATGAATTAAAGGAATCAAGCCAATTGAAATTAATGGTCTGTCTTCAGAAAGTTGGAGGAATTATCAAGCGATGTCTCTCTCTCTCTCTCTCTCTCTCTCTCTCTCCTTCTCCTCCTCCTCTGTCTCATATAATGCTTGTCATCCTTCTAATAGGAATGTTTAATGTTTCATTACATCACCAATATCTTGACTTCTGCCACAAAACATCTTTACGTTTAAACCCGATAATACAATGGTGTGGGTGGTCCTGTGAGTCAAGAAGGTGATAGACCTGATGTGTCATGATGATATAAGAATATCGTTACTGGGATGGAATCAAATCCCTCCATCTTTCAGGCCTTCTTTTATATTCGAAGTTTATTAATTCTCAGCAAAGCTATAACCATTTCTTTCCTTACTTACACGCCGCTACATTTTTTTTTAAAACACAGTCTCATACTAATGGTCTTCCATAATGACTACTAGTTTCGTGAAAAGCCCATTTCTTTGCCCCACTTCTCGTATCCATCTTCCTCAACAATCCTCCAGTCATATTTCCATGGCGTTTAGTTCAGATAATCTTCGCACAACACCAGACAGCTTAAAGTCACCGTCATTTTCTAATATCTCTAGCATCGGATATCTAACATCAAATAACAGTCTTCAGCTCTTCTTAAGTCATCTCTGGATATTTCCCAAGAATTAAGTGTGATCCTGTTCCATCTTCATCGTTATATCTTCCGCTTCGTAAACTAGATCTCATCTATTCCAATAATTCCTGAAAACAGTCTGAAATGAATTAACTAATCTTGATAGGCCAGTCTAACAAAAAATCTTGGAATACCTCAATTTGATTTGCACAAAACTCATGTCATTCTGCTCAGAGTAAATTTCTGACCAGTGAGCAAGCACAAGGATCCATTCTAAGACCTAGTTCTAAGACAATCTAAGACACTCCTTCACAGTTACTTCCAATGCAGCCTTCTTCTTCATACCCCATTTTCACTACCAAAAACAGTTACTTCTTACCCGTTATTACAAGTAAGAAGTAACTATTTCCACAGTACTTATCCATGTAATCACCTCTTTGTTCACTAATATACTTCTTTTTATTATTATTGCAAATACTCAGCTCATAGTTCTTACAACTCACCTTTTCCAGACTCTTCACATCCTAAATTTCGCTATCAAATAACCTTATTAAATACATGATATGATACTCAATCAGTTTAAATAACAAGCCCGGCTCATATAATTTTGTCTCCAACAGTCTTCCTCTCATCTACCTGTTGAACATGATTGGCAATTCATTCGTTCTCAATTCTGTTATTTAAATCAAAGGTTTCTTCTTTCTTTTTTATCATGATTCGATTTATATTTGTTTCAAGAATTTAATTTATTAGAGTTCCCCTGACTTTCGTTGGACGAGAAAGCCAACCTGGCAAGCTGAGATTATTTGTTAAAACAAGTGTTTGGAGAAAGCAGAAAGAAATTAGATAATTTGAAAAAACAAAACAAAACATAAACAGGTGCAGAAATTCAAATGGAGGGAAAACACAATAAATAAGAAATCCTGTATTCACAAGGGTATTATTGATAGCAGGACCAGGGCTGTTGCCAGATTAAATCGCGCCATGGGGCAAACAATTAAAATCGCCCCTGATGGGTTATAAGACAAAAATATAAGAAAATCTCCAGTTGCAATTTTGTTTTTATTACAAGAGAATCATTAATGCAAAACAATTACATAATAATATTAGTCAAATATTTGCTTAACGGGGATATCGCACAATAAAACTGTTTTTGAGCTCTTCTAAATTTAAATTATAAGCTATGTCCGCCTCTATCGATAGAGTTCCTAGACCAACCAATCTTTCTTGGGTCATTGCTGTTCGCAAATCATTTTTAATCAGTTTAAGCTAGGAAAAATGTCTTTCCGCACTTTCTACGCTAACAGGAATTGTTATCGTAGCGACGGAGCCTACCGCAATATGGCTGAACGAGCGCCCTTATTAAGCCGCGCCGTGAGGCAGACTGCCTCTATGCTACACCCTGTCCACGGTACTGAGCAGGACCTTCCAGCTGGTTAAAAAAGAAGAGTACACAAAGGATTTGAAATAGGAAGTTTTTGTCATTTAGTTTTGGAGAAACACTAAATGATGATAAAGTTGAACATGGGAATACTTTTATATAGTCCCTTTGAATAACCAGATGAACAAGGGTTGGAACTGAGTGGGTGAATTTCCATATACGGGATATGAAAAGTAAACAGTTTTATGGTGGGTAAACAACCGAAGCAATTATACCTAGAGTGTATAGAAGAGGGATAGGGAGAGAGAGAGAGAGAGAGAGAGAGAGTTAAAAAAAATAGTGCAAGTTTTTCTAGTAGTTCTTGTGAGGTTTATAGGAGTGTTTTGAGGAAATTCCAGTGTAACTACCAAATATTGCCTTTCACAAATGGTCGTTCTATTGATTTACAGAGGAGGAAAATGCAGTTGGGGGTGGAAATTGATGAACGTGGAGTGCACGCACGCACGCACCCCCCCCCCCACACACACACACGAGTATCGAAGCTACTATCCACGTATGACATACACAGTTTCTTCTGTATATTGCTACTCCGTTTCCCTTCACATACGATCTAAGAGAGAAGTGGCAGATGAATCATTCTCAAGGTAGTCGACGGATCTTTTTCTAAGCGTTTTTCGACTGGTACCCAAATTACTCGATCTTCGAAACGGGAAAGTGGATTTATTTCATGAAAACTTGGGTATTTCGTTCCATGAACTCTAGAAAATCGGCCGTAGAACCCGTGGTATTTCAGACAGAACCCACCGATCCTGTTTCAGACAGGATCGGTGGGTTCTAACATTTTACGTAGTTTTCATAACGTAAAATGTCTGTTTCAGACATTTTACGGTATGGAAGGATTAGGATTTGGGGATTTAGGGCCACGCGTTGGCCACACATGTCAACTGCCCGTCTTCTTCGGATGCCGTGTATAATTAGAGATAGTCTTGGAACAGCTTTCTCTGATTGGCTACCGTTGTAGTGACTGAACCCCCCCCCCCTCCAGTCCTCAAACGTCAGATACGGTTAAAATTGTTTCTCCTATCTATAAGGGAATTAAAGTCGGTAGCGGACTTCTGAAATATTAAAATAAACTGCTAAATAAACTATACCGATTTACAAGTTTTACCAACAAACAAAAATGTATTTTCTGTCCCGATTAACTGAATGGATTAGGTTCGCTTTCCAGCCCACAAGCCGCAGGTTCTGCACTGCAGGAAGGAATGTGTGTGTGTGTGTGTGTGTGTGTGTGTGTGTTCAGGTACACATGAATTTCGCTGCCCAGTGTGAGACTATCGTGTTGAATATTGGAAGCTTGAATTGATTTGAATAAACTTCCATGTTAAGTCATTCCAGAAGGGTTATTTAAGCTTTAACTTGCTGAACTTTAACTTGCTGAAACATAAAGAGGTTGTTAAATACGACAGCTGAGAATAATGAACAGTCAAAAGAAGTGTTGAAGCTGAAAAACCTGGAGGAGACCTCCAAACAGGATTTAAATGAATGAATTAGAATCAGCAGTCAGTCTTAAGCTTCACTCAATCAAAGAAGTTCCGAGAATTTTATCAGGGAGAACCAGCACATTACATTACATCCCATTCATTTAAATTTTCTTTCAAAATGATAAAATTGTAAAACAATGACTTCCTATGTATGATCCAAAAAAGCATGAGCTCACCGGGGTTACAAGAAGTGTAAGAATTACACAGCATAAATAGTACACAAAAACATTGACAATATATTTAGAGAATAATAGGTGTGTGTGTGTGTGTGTGTGTGTGTGTGTGTGTGTGTGTGTGTGTGTGTGTGTGTAGGTGATCTGAAAAGTTCTCTGCCTCGAACATAGATGGCTACATTATCGGCAAGATTTTTTTTCTAATTAGATAGATATGCCATAAGCATACAAGTGAAAATTCTATCAAGTCGTTTGTTTTATTCAACTGTCTGAAGAAAAGGTGTTGTCTGATGCCTTGAAATGGATAAAACTGAGTATCGTGCGGTTATAAAATTCGATACAGCATTTATAACATAATTCTAGAAAATTTAGTGTTTACTGCTCTTAAGAATGGTGCCGAAAACTTGTCGTCTTTGGCGCCTAAAGTTCAAGTTGATACTACTGAGGAAAGTATCCATCTTGTTTCCTGATGAACAAAAGTACTGCTGCAGTGATTATTATAATTTATCTGAGAATAAGTTGACTTTAGAAGTATCTCGATTAAAAGAAATTATTAGAAATTCGACCAGAAAATTGGAAAAAGGTGGAAAAACGTTTCACTAAACTTAGATGATAAGAAAAAGGATCAGAACATGAACAACCAGGAAAGTACCGAACTTGGTAATCAAAATATTAATAACAACAAGGTATGTCAGTTAAAATCTAAGTAAAAAAAGGTGATATGATATGGTGACTCAATCTTAAAATTTGCGCTTGCCGAGGGAATCACTTTTTTTTGTGAGAAATAAGACAGAAGTGAGTTTTACTAGCTTTGAAGATGACTAGGTTATCTAAGTCTCATTGGAGGCCAGAAATGAGAGCAGTGGTGTTGGATGTTCTGTAGATTGAAGTGAGTTGTTTAGAGTAAGGTTTGTCAAATGACAAACCTTACTGTGCAGTTGGTGCAATTTAAAAGAAGCTATCCCTATTTACCATAAAAACGATATTACTGGGAACAATCCAAAATGTATCACTCTGCCGGAGAGACTATGATTAATTCAATGGTGGAATGATCAGTCCATATTTTACGATGCTACCTGAAGGACTATTCATGGATTCTTGGGTAGAATCTGAACTGTTCTATGTCACCAGGCAAATTGTTGTTTAAATAATATTTGTTTTTAAATAATGTTGTTTAAATCTTGTTTTGACTGTGTGTCAATTATGTGAATAAATAATAATAATAATAATAATAATAATAATAATAATAATAATAATAATGTCGTTGTATATGTCTTTAAATTTCCTCCTTAATTAGGGTGGGCAACATAAAATATGTAACTGGTAGCGGAAAGGATGGTAGAGGTGCCTTGCCTCTAAATTTGGATATAATATGGCTTATACAGTATACGACTGACATGTGAATAGCAAATGTATAATTTCTGACGACTCTGAAAAAATACTTGTTCTTAATCCTGTGCAAAGTTCTCTCAAATTCTGATGATAATCATCTAGATAAGAGTCATGAAAATTATAAAGAATTTTGATTTTTCATTATAGTTAGAAATAACAGTCTCACTTTAATGCTACTCTCATTGAACTTTCTTGATAATAACAAACTATATGCGTCTAAGTGAGGAATTCTAAGGAAACGAAAATTTCTCAAAAATATACACACTTTTAAAATTTCTCCAAACATTTTCCATAAAGGCATCGGCAGTCTGATCTTCAGCACTAAAATATTTTTCTCAATTTTATAATCCTGTAATTTATCCTTAATCTCACTAGACTCATCTCATTCGCTAATTTGAACATCATTGAAATTATGCTGAGAAGAAAGGTCTTTATTATCCTACTAGAAAGCCCTAGACCAAGCTTCTTTATCAAATAAATAACAGAGTAAATAATTGAATACCTGAGTATCTAATCAATATTCACTGGGTGAAGTTACACTTTAGATGATTTACATATCTTCGCAGATATGGGGCGATGCATGTTATTGCATTTCGTAGTTGTTCCGTATTACTATCTAATAGTTAGCTTCTATGTCTTGGAATGATGGAGGGTAGCAGACTAAAGTTTTCCGATAAATGAACGTTGGTCCCAATGCAGTTAGAACTTTTGAAGTGATTTAATTTTTGAAGTGTTCGTGAAAAGATAGAACTTTTGAAGTGTTGTAATTTCAGGATAGACGTGTTTGTTGTTTAGCTGTAAACAAAAGTTTCTGTAAGGGGCACAGTTATTATTTTAGTAATCCTTGATTTATTGAGGAGATTCATGGTTGTTACCATCCTGCCTACTTCAGTCGGTTTTGACGATTCCTTTGTTTGGAAAGATCTGGTTCGAATCCTGTCTACGACGAGAAGAACCTTTAGGGATTTTTATCTGAAGGATAGTTAGATAGTATCGTTCAGTGGTTGTAGGGCGTTTTCTAAGAAACTCGAGTTTTTATCCAAAAAAAGAGGCAAACTGGCCAGAAAAACCTACACAGTATACGGACAGAAGAGAACACGGGAATACGAATTGACCTCAGTATTCTGGCAGATATGGTTTCGAAGGCCTGCATGTACTCTTTGACATGACGCGTAAGAATAAATCTGGAAAGAGGATTATCTCTCCCTGGAAGAATAATCAGTTGATATGAAACGATCAAAGAAAAACAAGCAATGAAAAATTATATCAATCTTTTAGAAGTGAAACTTTCAGCTACAATTATATCTGATCAGATAATTGACATTTCAGTTGTATAGTAATTTTAGGAATAAATTTAATTTTCATTTCCGGCACGTGTTCGAGAAATAAGAGAGACATTTGTCGCTGTAAATAATAAAATTTCACGAGGTGTATTTTCAATAAAACACCGTAGTACTTGGAAGATTGTGGACGATATGTTTGTAGAGTCTAGACAAGGAAAGAGAGAAAGTATGAATCTCTAAGAGTCGTGATATTTTGTTAGATTGCAAGCATCTCGCGAGAAATAATTTTTTAGAGTATGTTCACTAGAGATTTTCCAATTTTTTTGTCTGAATTTATAAGAAAATATGCTTAGTAAGATATGATAATATAAAAGAATAAATTACTGTTAGAGTTCACCTGCACTTTAGAATTGTTCGTAAAAGCTCAATAGAAGGTAAGTCAGATTAGCGCTCAATACCACCAAAATGGTGAAGTCCAGCGGCCAGCGATGACGTCAGTTCTTTCATTGCTTCCGGTTAATCCTGGGATACTCCGAATTAAGAACAAAGGACTGAGAATAGAATAAACAGCAATGCAGCACGTGATGATAGGCTTTTGAATCATTGATCTCGTACTTGGCTCATCACCTGTGAGGTCTGCAAGAGTTCCTTTCCGCAATCCAGGAGGTTCGTTTTCACGCCGTCGTCGCCCGATGTTCACCACTGTTAGCACGCTCTAGGCTTCAGGTAGCTACGGCAGAACCCCAGCGTGTCCGACAAAGAAACGTTCTCTAGAATCGACGGGACGAAGGACGATCCAGTTCTAATGTGTATAACGGAATGTATGTCGGACTTTCCTCTCGAGATTGTTAGCAGGTAAGTCATTAATTTTTTGTGGTATGTCATGTGTATGTAACTCAAAATCGTAAAGGATTGAGAGAGATTACTTCTTAACTAGCGGGAAAAGTGAATGGCAAATTATGTATTGTTATGTATGTCTAATTCACAGATTGATTGTGATAGTGTCTGAATTTGTGTCATTCAATTTTTGAATATATTGGAAGAAAATTGAATGTAATCCCTCCTGGAATACTTACGCATACTTGTAAGCCAAGTTCTGTCATAGAAGACACTTTTATATCAAAGCAAAATAGGTTTTTCTCATAGTGAAAGCACTATAGTTACTGTTGCTCAGATAGCAAGTAAGTTTGTGTGTTAAAGTGCTTTTGATTAAGTTAATCTTTAACTAACTGTTATGTGCTCTGTACCACATCTTTTAGTTTGATAATAAATATGTTTTTGTTTTGTAACTACCTGCTTCTCATTCCTTAGAAAATGCACTATCCCGAAAATATTAACGAGCCTGCAGGAATAGAATATAGTAACGAGCCACGACTTGAATATAAAGAATTTGTATAGAAGTGTTAAATCAATTTTTTCATCTTCTCGCCCTGAGTTTCAAACATAAAAAGGTCAATTAAGTCGCGCAGTCGTTAAGATAAAATAAATTTCTTAATTGATATTTTGCGATTGCTCAGGGACTGTCACGTTAGTTAGACTCACAACAGGAGGTCTATCTAACTACAGAAAAGGGGGGGGTAAGAAAAAGTTTAATTAAGAACGTAGATAAATAAACTGATAAACAAAAAGATAAAGTGAAGAAATATTTTACAATGGCGCAGCCGTCGGCAGGATAAAATCCACATAATAAAATTCAAGTGAAGTGGATTGGGATAGTTTTGGCTTAAGAAACAGGTAAAGTTTAGCAAGCAGCATTTTTTGCAAATTGCAATTGAATTAATATGAATTGTGATACTACTGATTGTAAGCTAACTAGCACTGACATAAAAATGGATGACAAGGAGATTTTTTAGGACTGTAAATCCTCACCTTGTTATTCATTCGTTCTGTGGGGACGATAATGATGACATCCACTCTTATTTTGGTTTTGTAGAGGAATTCAGAAAAATTGGAAGGTGTACGGACTTCCAGTTACTGATTCTCCTAAGAAACAAACTGGATAGTAAAGCAAAGATCTTTTTAAATAGTTCCCCTATTCTTAGAGACATATTAGAGTATTCAAACTTTAAGGACACTTTAATATCCCAGTGTTCCAAAGTGAGGAAATTAAGTCCCAATCTTTAGACGTTACGGAAATGTGGGAAAGGAAACAAAGAAAGTGTTACAGACTTCTATAATAGATTGCTAACTCTTGCAAGTAGTCTGAGTGTTTCTGAGGAGGATAAGCCGCATTTAGATTGGGCAGTTTTCCATCAATTTCAATTGGGATTAAGGGAAGAACTAAAAGAAACAGCATATAAAAAGAAAATAAAGAACTTCGAAGAGTGTTACCTTGCAGTCAGAGACATAGAGGAAAGGCTTGGTGATATACATCCGCCTCTATCTCCAAATAGGTATACTCAGTTAAACATGTAAGTGATTCCACCTGTAACTCAGAATAGGTTCTTGCTATGTTGAAAGAAAAATCCCGAAGAGAAATGGAAGGAAAGGACGCAGACCTAGAGAATAAGGCTCATATAAAGGTTGTGAGCAAAGAGTAATTGACCACCAAACCTAAGTTAACTGATTCCTTTGACATAGAGTGAGTAAGATTGTTAATTAAGCATGAAATAGGGAGGACATAAGCCAGTAATAGAGTGACTAGACGCCATTATCAAAGACTTAGATGAGCTCAAAAGATGGCCCCCAAATTTAATCCATGTCAAGAAAGGTGGGATAGTGAAGAGAAAGGCAGAAGAAAACCATCTAAATGTTACAAATATAACAAGGTAGGACATTTGGCTAATAACTGCTTTACGAGAAGAAATTCACCCACCAGAGGAATGAGATATGAATCAAATATCACGCTTACTAGGAAGTGTTCTCTAGATGACCAGAGAAAACGAAAAAATTACATCAGAAAGAAACCTGATAGTTCTTTAACAATCATTCAATGCTTGGTAGAAGGGACACCTTGTAATATCTTACTTGATACTGGGTCCACTGTCTCAGCTATATCCAGGTCGTTCTTTAAGAAAGTAAGTACCCATATCCCAAATGACGTGATAGAGAGCTGAGAAAGCCAATCAAGCTAAGAGGCATCTCACAAATTGAAGTATATACTCGGAGAAAGAAAAAAATAGGCATTAAGCTACCTGAGTTTGATTTGAATGTGTCCCAAGAATTGTTAATTCTTCCTAAATCCTCTCATCCGAGCGTTCAAATTCTTTTGGGATTGGATTTTTTGCAGAAGTGCAACTTCTCCTGTGACTTACATAAAAGGATTATCTCCCTAATGGGAGTTCAACGTGTACAAAATGGCGGGAGTAATCCTTGGTCTCAGGAAGAAAAGGTTGACAAAAGAATCAAGCCAGTAAATAAAGGGACAGATATTATGTATCGACAAAGAAAGACAGAAGATGAAGACAAGTGCCGACTTGACTCCAATGACTCGTCCGTTGTTCCCATAGTAAACGGAAGTCTCGAAAAGGGAATTGTTACTGAGTCGTATGCCATTTCCATTTTTGCACTGGCTAACCCTGTAAAAGGGGAAGATAATAATATAGACAAGCTAACCAGTGCTGAGACTATAGGAAGAGTCATATACAAACCTCCTCATCTCCAAACCTGGGGTAAGCCCCATATGATAGAGGCTGAGAAGGGAGATCCTCAGTTGAGGAGTATATACGAAAAATTAAGGTAGGTGATCAAATTCCCAAGAAACAAGTATTCCTCAAAACACTTCTCTTAGATGAAGACAGACTTCTCTTGTCCAAGAAGAGAATCTTGGGAAAATTTGCTGAAAGGGTTCTTGTTCCGTGAGTCACGATTCCATGGATAATTTACAAGTTCCATGATTCAAACGGACATACGCAATCCAGGAGGATCATTTTCCTCCTGGATTGCGTAGTCGTCGCCCGATGTTCACCACTGCCAGCGTGCTCTAGGCTCTCGGTAGCTACGGCAGAACCCCAGCGCGTTGGACGAAGAAAAGTTCTCGAGAATGGACTGGACAAAGGACGTTCCAGTTCCAATGTGAATAACAGAATGTATGTTGGACTTTCCACTCGAAATTGTTAACAAGTAAGCCATTAATTTGTGGTAGTATGTATGTGTATGTAACTCAAAATCGTAATGGATTGAGAGAGGTAACTTGTTAACTAGTGGGAAAAGTGAGTGTGCAATAACGGAAAATTATGTATTAGTAAGTATATCCAATTCACAGGTTAATTGTGATAGTGTCTGAATTTGTGTCATTTAAGTTTTGAATATATTAGAAGAAAGTTGAATGTAATCCCTCCTGGAATACTTACGCATACTTGTAAGCCAAGTTGTGTCATAGAAGACACTTTTATATCAAGGCAAACCGGGGTTTTTCTCATAGTGAAAGCACTATAGTTTCTATTGCTCAAATAGCAAGTAAATTTGTGTATTAAAGGGCTTTTAATTAAGTTAATATTTTATTAACTTTTATATGCTCTGTATCACATCTTTTAGTTTGATAATGAATATGGTTTTGTTTTGGGACTACCTATTTCTCATTCCTTAGAAAATGCACTATCCCGAAAATATTAACGAGCCTGCAGGAATAGAATATAGTAACGAGCCACGACTTGCATATAAAGAATTTGTATAGAAGTGTTAAACTAATTTTGTCATCTTCTCGCTCTGACTTTCAAACATAAAAAGGTAAATTAAGTGGCACAGTCGTTAAGATAAAATAAATTTCTTAGTTGATATCGTGCAATTGCTCACGACTGCATGTTAGTCAGACTTACAACACGAGGTCTATCTAACCACAGAAAAAGTGGGGGCAAAAAAGTTTAAGTAAGAATGTAGATAAATAAACTGATCAACGAAAAGGCATAGAAAAGATATATTTTACACAAGGTATCAGCGAATGTGTAAGACAATAATGGAAGGAAAGAGAACGAAATTTTAGAAGATAAAATGTTGAGATATCATTATTAAACGTCAGTAGTAGTCCGGTCGCTAGTGACCAGATCAAGATCAAATACGATAAGGAATCTCGACGCCATTGGTTGTTGAGACGATGACGTCATTGTCTCTGTGACTTCATGGGTTTGGAATGTTTGGAATTTTTCTGGGGACCATCTGTGTGTGTGTGTGTGTGTGTGTGTGTGTGTGTGTGTGTGTGTGTGTGTGTGTGTGTGTGTGTGTGTGTGTGTGATGTCACGTTGTTTGTTTTGTTTGCGTATGGAATTGTGGGTGTTTTAGAGATAAGGATTCGTGTTGTGACTGGTGGAGCACTATGAACTAAATAGGGGCATGATGAATATGAGGAAGTGAGGTCAGTGTCCAGGATGTGTATTTTTATGAGATGTGATAAGTCACGTCATTTGTTAGTTGTAAATAAGGACGTTATTGTTTTGAATGGAAATAGATTAGTGGATTAGGATTCAGGTCATGATTGGTGGAACACTATGAACCAAATAGGGATAGGGTGAATGTGGGGAAGTGAAGTCAATTCCTGGATGTGTGATGTTATCAGATGAAGAAAAGTGACGCTATTTGTTAGTTGTAAATAAGTGACATTATTGATTTGAATGGAAAAGGAAGATATATTAGTGGATAAAGATTTGTTCTGTGATTAGTGGGAGACTTTAATCCAAACAGGAGTAGTGTAAATGGGGAAAACCAATGTTCGTGTCATGGATGTGTTTTGTTATAAGTTGTAGCTAAGTAAATGGTTTGCATATGGCAATATGGGTGATGGATAGTGATAAGCTGGAATTTGGAATGTTTGGAATTTCGCTGGGGGCCCATTCTGTAGGGGACATCACGTGGTGTGTTTAATTCGTGTAATGCATTGTGAGTGATTTTAGAGATAAGGAATCGTGACGTTATGTGTTTGGAAATTTCTGGGAAACATGTCTCTCTGACATCACATAGTGTTTTGGTTTGCCTATGGAAACTTGGGCGATGTTTTGAGGTAAAATATCTTGGAATGTCCCAGGGTGACAAAAATCTGTCATTGTCTAGGGATGGCAGTGCTAATTTTCCAATATAATTTGGGGTATTTCTTTCCTGTTAAAACTATGGGAATTCTTAGAGTACATTTCTTAGAATTCGTGGAGATGGCGGCAGCGTTATGAAAAAAAAAAAGAACTATTCAGTATTAAACTTTTTCTGACCCAAACATGCGATCAGCAGTTATTGTTATTACAAATATCACTTGTTATGTTTATGTTTTTAAAAAAAAAGATTAACTTACATTTCTTTCCAGAATGGGACATCTTGAAACTATCGAGGTTTTCTGAATATTCCAAATTGCTGATTTTAAACGCATATTCACAGCATAAAACACACAAAAGCAAGATCTGAAATGCAGTTGACTCGTTTTTCATAATAGGTTAATTTGGCAATTCGTTTTTCCTTCATTCATGGCTATGTTTTTTTTTCACACACTTCTGGAGTTTCTTTGCTTACCGACAACCTGGAAGAAAACTAAACTCAGAGCTTGCCTTTCTGAGTTTAGTTTTCTGAAATTGTAATGATTTCACAATATAGTGTGACATTTTTACTTATATTTTATATTAGCACTCATATTTTGCCCCCTCTAATCTAGACTACATACAAAAGTTGTATGTAGTCTATAAATTCTAATGATAATTTTCATTAGAATTTATAGTTAAGAATAAATACTGTAAGTAATTTAAATTATAATATAATTTAAATTACTTACAGTATTTTTACAGCCATTCTGGAAATATTTCAAGTATTTCCAGAATGGCTCTTCTAAATGCAATTATTCCAATAAAGCTATTCCAAAATAGTTGAATTTTATATCCACAGCACGACACATACTCACACATGAGTTGAAAGAACAATATTTCTATAAATAACCAGAAAATCTAGTTGACTACATCCTTTAGATTTCCTTTCCACGGTGCTCATGTTTTCCCAAGCTATCTGTCCCCAGTCACATCATAGTATAGGATACATGTGATTTCCTGGTTTTGGAATTCTGTTAGATTTGTTATTAAGACTCGTAATTTTTTTTCTCTATTTTATTTTAATATCAGTTATCTACATTTTTCTAGCCAGAATAACTGAGCAATAAATAAATAACTGTGTGTGAATCCCCCCACACTGCTTATATTTTCATTAATCTTCCTTGAAGATTTTTCATTCATTTCCAGTCTTAGTTCAGTCCTCTTTCAGTTTCCCATGGTGACTAAGTGATTTCATACACGTGAGTTGAACTATGATTTTTACAGTAGAAGCAACAATTTTTGATTAACTGAACATATCTTTTCCTGACTAATATCTGCCAGTGACCCACAAATTTGCATCTCTTGAAGCATAGAGATGCTATTTTCCCCCTCCAAAGTCATCAGTATCAGTGGGAGTTGACATCACTAAAAATATTGACAAACGATGAGCTCACTTATCTCCATTATGCTGAACAAACATCTTATGGAGGAGACGGGAAGAATAGGTGCATGCGGTGGGTTAGGGAATGGGGGGAATTGCAGGGAAGACCCCTGTCATCCTCTTGACTACACTTTCACATCCACTACCTAATGTTATTTTTTTATTAGCAGACATCTTCTGCAGGAGAAAGTGGGTTAGTGGATGGGTGGGGGAGCATTGCAGGGAAGTCCACTGTCATCTTCTTGACTACCCTTTCACTTCCATCACCAAATTCTGTTTTTTCCCCATTACAACACTTTGAGGCATATGAGTGAGAGAACTAGTCACATGCTCTAATATCAAAAACGCTGTTTGAGGATAAAATACTTCACATAATAAGATCAAATAATATAGAATACCCTTTGATCCACAGAGATAAGGTTTGCCAAATGATGTCACAAAGTAAGATAATCACACATCAACAGCATGTAGAAAAATAAATCATTTGCATGAAAGGTTCATTTTGGAAGGAATGGCCAGGGTAAGGGTGAGGTAAACAGTACTATAAGGAAAAACAAATGAGTGAAATGTCTTGGCAGTTACAGCAATTCGTTCATCCAGTATAGCTATCATATTGTGTTGTGGTTAGTATCCAGGTAAGTAAAGTAAAATAATGGGTGAGCTGCAAAAGTCATTGAAATTTTCTTTCTTCAGGAAAATAGCATGAGACAAAACTCTTCCCATAGCTCTAAAAGGATGGAAACCTGTTATTATTTTAGAAGATATGTACATTGTGATGCATTTATCCAGGTCACTTAGGGAAAAGATACACAGGTACTGGTCTGATATCCTCAGCTACTTGCCAAGAAGAGATGACTACGAAATGGACCACAGTGAGTGCTATATTCTGAAATACCAAGATAGAGATTATATACTCAATGATACAGGTGCTGATGGAAGTAACGTTTTCTCTATAAGTTTTAAAAAGCTGAGAGATTTTCATCAAAAAAATATGAGATTGATAATCATTTATATTTTTGGAAACTGAATTACCAGCTATTTGTATCATGGGAAAAATTATCGCTAATCATCTAATTGTATCAATGGTAAAATTATACTTTCAAGATTTTATTCATTTGATAAAGATTCTTTATTTTGGGACATTTATGAACAGTTTATGAAAACTTCTTGTGTATGTTTGGTGACAAAAGATTAGACAGAATGTTTAGGGAGGCATGGTGACATTTCCAGACTGATACAATATCAAATGTATGGAGCTGTACTTACTATGGTATCTCCTCTAAAAACTCTTTTGCATGACCAATTATTTTGGTGTAATGTAACCAAGAAACAGTGAGTAATGGACATTTTCTTTATTGAAATCTTTGGAAAATGTCAACAGTGTAAACTAAAGACTGTGAAATATTTTTAGATAACTACAAGTTTTTTTTTTCTTTCTTTGTAAATAATGATATTTAAGCAAAATAAAATATGCATTTGTAAAACTTAAATGAACAAAGATGTGTGTTAAAAATATAACACATTTTGGGAATGTTAGTCAAGTGAGTAATATTTATTATCCTACTAGTTTCACTGATTTTTGCTATCAGCATCTTCAGGGATACAATCGGTAGACTAGGTTTTAACTGACAGTTCTAATTCATACAAAAATTAGTATTGTGAGACACAATATATCATGTTCTCAGGAACATGATTTATTTATCAAAGATGTGTGTTATTGTTGTGTTTTCCACAGTAAAATTTATACTCAGTTATTCTGATTAGAATTTGATATTTAAATCCATAACTTTATACCTCAAAGCAATTCTGTTTAATTATTGTAAAAAAATGAGTACTGTGAAATTAATCCCAGGAACATGGGACACCTGATATCCTGTAAATAAATGGTTATTTAGAATTGTCTAATGCAAGCTATTGCTATTGTTTATCTGTAAACATTTCGTTCACATACTTGAAAATAAGACCTGTTAGTAATTGGTGGTTTTGCAAAGAGACGGTAGATAATTTAATCCTAAGTGTGACATAGACTCTTAAAATTTGGTATAGAAAAATGGATTTTACTCTCCAGATATTTAAAACATAAATTTTACCTTCTCCCACACAAAGTAAGATAAAAACACAACAACAGTATATCCAGCAATGTGAAAACATGTCATTGAGTCATCTGCGTGAAAGTTCCATTTTTGAAGGAATGGTCAGGATAGTGTAGGGTTGGGTAAACAGTACTATATGTTAAAACAATCGAGTCAAGTGACTTTGGATTAATGGTAATCGTTTGTCCACTGAAACTAAAAGACAAATAAAGATTAACAACAGCAGAAATGAAGTTTATGAGAAAAACTGCAAAGTATACCCTATTTGATCACAAAAGAAACGAAGATATTATGAAAGAATTAAATCAAGAACCAGTAATTGAAAAAAATAAAAACATAAACATGGATGGATGGAACACATTCAAAGAATGAAAACAGAAAGATTACCAAAACAAGCCTTAAAGTACAAGCCATTAGGAAAAAGAAAACCAGGACGTCCTCTTAAACAATTCAACGATTATGAGAAAAACTGCAAAGTATACCCTATTTGATCACAAAAGAAACGAAGATATTATGAACGAATTAAATCAAGAACCAGTAATTGAAAAAAAATAAAAACATAAACATGGATGGATGGAACACATTCAAAGAATGAAAACAGAAAGATTACCAAAACAAGCCTTAAAGTACAAGCCATTAGGAAAAAGAAAACCAGGACGTCCTCTTAAACAATTCAACGATGACTTCTAAGGCTGGAACAGGCCATACTAGACCTAAATCGTTGATACGTATGATGATGGTCATGATGATGACGTTTGTCCACTGAAACTAATGTATTCTGTTGTTGTTTTGTGTCTGGTAAAGTAAAACTAATGGGTGAGTCACAAAATTCTTTGAGAGTTTCTTTGTGAAAAGTTCTAATTGTTTAGTATTTTGTAACAAAAAGTTAACATAAAATATATGATCACAGCTAATAATCAGTGAATTAATAATAAATAACTATTTATTTGTGGTGCCAAATGAAGTAATGTAAGAAGAGAATTGAAATGGGTGAAAGATACAAATTTTCAGTAATCATTGGTATAATTGATGATCGATTTATCTTGAATAAGAGTTCAAATTTATTTCCTAAAGAACTTTGTATTTCTGATTGAATTATTGTAAGATATGCATTGACAAAATCACCATGTAGTTAGAATGAATTATCTGAAAGAGTTAAAAAACAGAATTCTTGGTTAATAAAATATAACCATCAGCTGAAGTGGGAAATTGGTTCACTATCTTTGGACAAACTAAGAAATTGGATGATAGAATCAACATGCAAATATCATATATTACTTGCCAAAGGAAGAGAAAAATCAAAGGAAGAGAAAAATCAAAAACATTAACGAAGTTAATAGGGAGGCCTGTTCTTGATTTAAATGAAATTGGATGCCCAAAACGTGAAAACATAACGTGTACTTTTAAATGCTTTTGGAAACATAACGAAAGATTCTGTGCTTTTAATAATTCTCTGAAGTATGCGTATTGGATTCAAAGAAATAAATACACAACCCTTAATTTTACTACAGTAACAAATTCCCAAAAACAGAAGTGAATAAAGTAAAAATGAATTAAATAGTGACGAAATTTTGCTATATCTGTAGGTGTTACCAACATGCTAGTATATTTGTTCATCAGTTTGGAATTACATTGCGACTGTCAGTATTTGGTTATTTGATATTTCAGCAATATAAAATATGCTTTTGTATCTTAAATTAACAAATATGTGAGTTGTTGTGTTTTCCATAATGAAACTTTAGTCAGTTATTTTGATTATAAGTTGATATATAAATCCATAACTTTATACCTTAATGCAATTCTGTTTAATTATTGTAAAAAAGTATGGAAACTTACATACTATAATTATTTATTTTAGAAAATGGTCTAATGCTACCTATTGACATTGTTTGAGTTATCTGAAAACATTCTTAATTTTACTACAGTAACAAGTTCCCAAGAAGAGAAATGAAAAAACGTTTGCACAAGCTTGGGAAATCA